>NC_057808.1:444085246-444100828 GCF_018294505.1 Triticum aestivum | reverse complement strand
AACGAGTGTATGACAACACTTCATTTGGAGATAAGGTAGGCGCACTTGGCGCAAGCGGGAGCGTCTGGTCACTTCCGATCAAATAGCTCGCACACGACTGGTGTGATGCGTGGCCCACCTGATCATGATCGTTTACCCAAAATGTGATTTAATAATATTTCAACAATACACTTCACAACATGTGTGAAATACAGTTCAGCATTTTGAAATGCATTCTGGTCATCCTTGGGTTTCCCAATCTTTTTTAAATGCAATGCACCATTTTTTATAATTCCACTTCAATTTTTGAAATACATTTTAGTCCTGATTCTGTATTATAAGACATTTTGGCCAAAATGCATTTGAAACTATATCGAGCCATGACCGAAATGTACATCAAATGCATCGAAATATTGAAATGCATTTGAAAAAAAAAACCATTTAACTAAATCACACTCGTAATTAAAACAGTAATAATTGAATCATGATTGAAATTACTTGGAATGAATATTTGGATTTTTGACTAAATCATGACTGAAATACATTTCAAATTCATTCAATATCAAAATGTTATTGAACTAAGACTGTAATTTACTCCTATTGCAATGCATAACCGGAACAAACTGAAATGCATTTCAAATTTTTAGAATCATGTTGAAATAATATTTAAATGAATTTGAAATGTTTAAACGCACTTGAAAATTCTCGGAATTATATTGAAATAACATAGAGTGTGGTTTTTCTATACCCAAGATGAATGCACCCACGGTGCACCCAATATCCAAGCCGTCTGTGAGTGTTTCCTCACCTCGAGATGCGTCCAGTACAGTCAAACGAGTAAACAATTAATCCTGTACGTGAACAGTAATCCCGCGCGGGAGAGACGGCCGATTCAAATTGTTCTGGGCTGAAATAGCTCACTGTTCACCGTCACGGTCTGACTGATGTGACCTTACATGTACTGCTAGCTGTCGGCCCTGTCCATCAAAAGCAGCGATGCCAAACCAGCCCGTTCAATTGTGTGCACCCAATATCCAAGCCGTCAGTGAGTGCTCCCTTCACACATCACACCCCGTCCCCTCTCTCTATTCTTAGTCTTCCATGTGAGCAGAATCCATGGAAGCCGAGCCCAGCTACCTTGCTTCCCGGGCGATGATGGATGGGGGAGCAGATGATTTCTGCATCAAGCCCGTAGCAGAGCCGCACGGCGACCAGATCCCTAGCGCTCGATATATCGATCTGTTCGAGCTTGTAGTTTGGCCAGGTGGAGAGGGAAATGGTACACATGTGCCAGCATCAAGGTATGCAGTCAGCTCAATCCATGGCCGATTCATCTTTAGGGAGACGAATTTCGGTTTTATTCCAAGCCTAAACGTTGTGGTGCCTGACAAATTTCTCATTTTCCCGTTCCCAGGAGCTGTGCCGCCACCACCGCTGTATCAGATTCCGCCAGCGGTTGTAGTGCGGACGGAGCCATCCAGATCCTGGCCGTCTCAGACGACGGAGCCATTCAGACCCCGACCATCTCAACGGGCAGAGCGGACGGAGCCATCCAGACCCGGGCTGTTAGCGGACGGAGCCATCCAGACCCCGGCTATCTCAGCAAAGCAACCCACGGCCGTCGTCAGGAATTGGAAGAAGAGGTACGAATGTTGTCTCTGCAGATCCAGCGAACACCTAACTTAGGCTGGATTTTTTTGCGGAACCATCTGGTGGACTTCCATGTAGTTTCATTCTGCCGTTTCACTGTTTTTTTATCCATAAATCGGCTGGAATATGATGCCTAGAGTGTTGGATCGCACAATGAAAATAACACTATGCATTCGTTGTGGTCAATTTTCCAATATTTGTTGTGAGGTGTGACATCGACACAGGAAGTTTCCATGTATAATCTCATATATGTTTATATATATGCATACACGCCTGACAACTCATGTGGATAAATGTTTTGTCTGGGCATCTGTTATATTTTGATTCATAGCAATATTCATGTTTGATTGTGATTATGTTGACATTGAAACCTCGTCAGGAGTTCTGCACCTTGTCACACTGACGCTACTGTTAGGATTCAACCATAGATAGAATCTGATAATGAGACAATTCAAGAAATTAATTGAAATTCAGTTAACCATCCACTCCACATTGTATTGGTCAAGGCCATCTACTGTTACATGCATATAGCGACATAACTGAATCTACTGTAAAATGCAGATTCAGAGGCGTGTCTGGACCTGATGAAAGGATTATACCGAGCAAAAGCAACTATCTGCAAGTCTGTATCGCAAGAGCAACCGATAACAGCAATAACAATCTATTTGCCCCGGTTAAAGGTTTTACATTTGACTCGTGTAAAGAAGCATATGAGATGTACAATATTTTTTCATGGGAGAACGGTTTTGGGATCCGGCATGGCAAGACCAGGATAAATGAGGCGAAGTACAAAACTATGCATGAGATAGTATGCCAATGCCATGTACGTATTATTCGTAGCTTTTTCAACTGACTTTTAGCTGATTCATTTCGTATACTTGGTATCATGTTGGACATCATTTAGATTTATAATAATATCCGTTGGGTGTGTATATGTTCAGGGCAAGAGTGAGAAAGAGAATTCCGAAACATGCAGAACAGGATGCAAAGCGAGGATTCGTCTACTGCGCACTAGAGACCATGGGTGGTACGTCACTATGTTTGACAATGTACACAACCACCCGCTATCAGCTGGGCATGAGGAGACGCGTCAATGGAATTCTCATAGTTACATAGATCCTTTGATGACGGACTTCATCCGGAATCTCCGAGAGAACAATATCAGCCTCAGCAAGGTTTAAAACATCCTCTGCGCTACACATGGTCAAAATGGAGGCGTGCCATACCGTAAGCAGAACCTGAAGTATTTGTGCTCACGGCTTGCGCAAGAATCAATCAATGATGACATACATAAGACTATTGATCTCTTGCATCAAATGAAAACTGCTGACCCTAACCTTCAGGTATATGTCAACGTTGACAAAGGAGGCTCCGTTCAGTCAATATTGTGGTGCACTGGAAAGAACTGTGAAGACTATGCATATTTCGGAGATGTTGTCACCTTTGACACGACTTACCGAACTAATCTGTACAATATGCCCTTTGGTATATTTGTTGGTGTGAACAACCACTACCAATCTGTCATATCGGTGGAGTGCTGATGCGTCATGAAACTACTGAGGGGTTCGAGTGGGCTTTCAAAACTTTCGTCGACACGATGAATGGAAAGCATCCAGTCACAATATTGACTGGTAAGATATCACGAATAATTTGATAATTTCCATAATGTATGCTTGGCATCTTTTCCATGTTAACATGAAAATCATTATGTGCAGATCAGTGCAAGGTGATGGAAGGAGCAATAGAAAACATATTGCCAAATACGAAGCATAGGTGGTGTAAGTGGCATGTATTGAGGTGCGCAAAGGAGAAGCTTGGCCCTGTATACAGCAAGAAGAGTGGATTCAAACATGAGTTCCACAAAATTATAAATGATATTATTTATGTCACAGAATTTGAGGGAAAGTGGGCTGAACTTATAGATAAGTACAATCTGAAGGATAATCCTTATCTTGAGAATCTATATAGCAAGCGGACCATGTGGGCTAAACCATACTTCTCCAGTGTGTTCTGTGCTGGGATGACAAGTACTCAACGCAGCGAGAGCGCAAACCACCTGCTGAAACAGTACATACCTCGTTCATCACCTATGCACCTATTTGTCAAGCAGTACAACAAGCTACTCCAATCACGCACATCGGATGAGGGCAGGCAGCAACACATGACAAAGATGGTGAGAAGCCCAAATATGCATATTTTGATGTGTCTATTTAGTTGATATATATACCGCTAGATCAATATTCATAAGATATACAAACCCGAAATGCATCAAACCTGTAGCTTAGATTGTTCAATCCACACACAAAAAGTGTAATGCCTCACAAGCTTTTGCACCATTTGCTTAGCATAAAATTTGTTGCAAGATTGAACTTAGTATAATCAAGCTGCTTTCTGTGTGTGTATGTTTGTTTGCAGAAACGTCGAAGACTCAACGGAGGGTTCCCCTTGGAAGCTGATGCAGCCAAGATATATACTAAGGGTGTGTTCATTAAATTTGAAGAGGAGCTTTATCAAGCTGCATCGTTTATTATATCTAATTGCATAAGCAATATGGAATTTGAGGTCACACGTGCCCGACCGGATTACTTGCCTGAATACGAGATGAGGAGGTACAAGGTTGCTATCAGAGATGGTGGTGATTTCATAGACTGATTGTGGATACTTTCAGCATAGTGGGATGTTGTGCTGTCACTCTATCAAGGTTAGTGTCCTTGGTATTTTTTTCTTCCTATGCAGGTTTCTATCAGCTTGTTGCTGATCAATGTTCTTTTTCCTGATTGATCAAGCAGGTTCTGATACGAAACGACATACTCAAAATCCCGAGTAAGAACATCGTGAAGAGGTGGACCAAAATGGCAAAGGAAGTGCAGCCTTCAAACCTTGCTCTGCCTCATGCATCGATTCAGCCAGACGATGCTTCATACCGGCAAAATATCCTGTACATTGCCGCTCTAGAAACGGTGAAGGAGACCTCCCTTTGCAAGGGCATGCTTGACAAGACACTAAAAGTTTTTCAGGAACTGAGGACCGAAGCTAGACATATGCGATTGCTGGAGGAGGAAAGCCATAATGAGCCGGGTGAAGGACGGTGTGATGCAGATAATTTCATTGCCATCACGTCATGTGAGCAGTTGCATCCGCCAAAGCGAGTGAAATCCAAAGGTAGGACAGCAACTGTAAGGATGAAATCAAGGATGGATTATGTATCACTCTTCCAGCAAAAGAGCAAGAAGGTTGATAGTGTTTACAATCAACCAAACTTTCTGTCAGAAATCGGAAGAGACAACACCTCTAGCGACCATCATAATGATTTGATATCCCAATACAAGAGGGTTATCAAATGTAGCAGATGTAAGGGAGAAGGTCATAATAGGTCATCGTGCAAGAAACGCGGGTTCTGAACTGAATGGTATATCATATGGCGTATTAGAAAGCTGTATTTTGTTTCAGAAAGCTCGAAAGCTCCTGGCTTTCTGAGGACGCCATAGCAGCCGGTTATGTGCACATTAATGCTGTACTATATTCAGGCACCTTGTCTTTTGCAAACACTAGGACGTGGTATGCAGATCTATAACTATGTTATCATTAGATGTCAACAAATGTGCTTGCGTGTGACAATCGTGTACCTTAGTATCCCTATAAGTTGTGATGTTTTTAGACGAAACGCGCGAGCATGCCTACTTAGATTCCCGCCTAGTCTCTACGTAGCAGGCATTGACATGAGCGATCGCCGTGCAAGTGTTGGAACTCTATTTTTTTACGGAAAGATTACTTTATTAACTCAAATAACGGTTACATCATCAGCTAAGAATTTAACAAGGAAGCCAGGAGGTGCCTCGTCCCAAACAGAAGGGTCGTTCACACATCCCCATTTAGCTAATTCATGAGCTACTACATTGGACTCTCTAAAACAATGCTCAAATGTAACCTTTCCAAAATCACACAATATACTCCTGCAATCATCCAACACTGGCGATGCCGTCATCGAATGGCCTTCATTGAGATTTAGTGCATCCACATGCTCAAGCCTAGCTGTAGAAGCATTAATGAAATGCCCTTTATAATCTCTGATAATTGCTCCACAAGCGCCGGAGTTTGTTCCAACAGAAAAGGAAGCATCAACATTTAGAACTAGATGCCCAGCTAGGACCGAAGGCCATCTGTTTATCTGTTGGAACTCTTTTTTTTTTGAATGATAATAGTAGAGTTGCTATATTCATTGATCAAAGAGAAATGGTACAAAGAGACCGCTCAGTTAATTAAAAGAAAACCGAGCTAAAACCCTAATAAACGGGCAAAACGCTAGCTAAACTAGGTCAAGAGCACCACAAATCGCAACCACCGGCCAGTGACAAGCTACAAGCAACTCTCCCGACAACCACACGAACCCAAGCTCCACCGACAGCCACGCACACCCTCGAAGGCCGTCGTCGAGGTCTCCAAAGTGACGCCTCCAAGGAGGAAGCGATGTTGCAGACACCACCGTCACCCGATCCGGCATAGCCAACTCTTAGGTTTTCACCTGAAGACCATCAGACACGAGATGTCGAGGTACATCAAGATCCACAGCAACCCCTTCAAGAAGGATAACGACATCCACATATGCCATTGCCGCTGGTGTCGACAAGGTCGATGCGAGATTTTCATCCGAAGTCGAGCTTCTAACAGACCATCTCAACCTTTGGGGACACCCAAATGTCACCGAGCAAAAAGGAGGATGAACACGCACCACCGAGACCGAACTGAATGACGGAGTTGGGCGGAAGCCACGCCGACTGGCTGTCCGCACCGCCGCGCGCAGGACAAGCTGGGAGCCCGCCGGATCTAACAGACCCGCGTCGCCGCAGACAGGCATTGGGCGGAAAACATCACGCACCGCCGCACGCTGGATCTCACTGGGACCGTGCCGAAATCTAACCGGTCCACAATGTCGATCGCTGGAACCGGACGGGAACACGCCAAATAAGGCAGGCCCGCACCGCCGCGCTCAAGATCGGGCCGGGGATGCGCACAATCAGACTAGCCCATGCGCGGGATCTGGGTGGAACCTCGCCAGGGAGGCCCCGCCCACACCTCCTCCCGTTGTGAGCATGTAGAGGTAGCGCCAGCCTCGAGGAGCACCACCGAGCCCAACCAAATCAGGCAGAGAGCATCGCCTTGTCCGCGCTGCTGCCCAGCCTTCCTCCCGGCGCGCGCCACCGCTACAGGAATCCATCCGCCGCCGAGGTACATATTAATAAAAGCATGATTTTACCCTAGTTCAATTTTTTTTCAATATCTAACCCTTGTCGAAACGCTAGTAACTCGCCTCTGGCTCGAGCGTGGCAAAGGCGTACTGGCCATGGCACGTTTACCCTCGAAGAGAAGTGGAAGTGGAATCCTCCTCTTCCAGCGCAAGCAGACGTGCACGTACTAAAAGATATACTTTTACTCTTATCAAAAAAATCCTACACTTGAGTTTCAAAAAAAATCCTACACTTATATAAGAAAAACAGATATACTCCTACTCAAAAATAAAAAGGATCGCCAGGCTGGCATGTCTTGTCCTGGCCTCATGACGACCTGATCCGAGAATATCTTGCCCAAGTACTGTACCCGGAACAATATGGGTGTGGTGTGCCTGGAACAGGTAGGGACGAGGAGAGGATTATTCTTGTTCAAGGAATATGATGTACACTTCCCGCGAAATAGGAATATGATGTACATGGAACAGAAACGGGAGTTGTGCCAGGAACAGAAGTGTGATGCATGCTATACATGGGACAGGAACTACAGCTGTTCCTGGAACATGAGTGTGAGGCGAGCGAGTACCTTGACAGCACAGCGTGGCGTCGCCGTTGGTAAATGTAAATCGACAAGTTTACCAAGAGAAAAAAGTCTTAGCTATCAGCCGTCGTCTGTCTCCTTTTGTCCCGGTCTGCTTTGTAAAATAGATTCTCGGCAACCCGACATGACTGCACATGACCCGCATGCATGCAATGCAGAGAAATGAAACAAGGTCACGTGGATGCCTCGTGTCACGCAGAATCCAATTAGCTGGCGGGCGTGTGCATAGAGCAAGGCGCCGCATCGTTCAACCAAATAGATGCCCCTGCTGTGCATTTTTCTTCTTCTGAAAGCAGCATCCATGCCTTAGTCTATAGTCTATACGCGTCTAGTCGTCTGGTCTAGGGAAAGTGTGTGATCCATGACTTTGTCCGGGGACTCTAATTTCAATCAGTGTGTACCAGCATTTCTCTTAAATACTAAGAATAAAATTATGCATTGACCATGACTACAACCACTAGTAGAAAAATGGCCTATTGTCCCGGTTCATAAGGCCCATTTTGTCCTGGTTTTTAAACCGAGACTAAAGGGTCGTTACTAATGCCCTAAGCCTTTAGTCGTGGTTCTTACACAAACCAGGACAGATGGGCCTCCACGTGGCCGGTGCAGCGAGCCCAGGCAGCAGGGCCTTTAGTCCCGGTTGGTGGCACCAACCGGGACCAATAGGCATCAACGCGTCAGCAGCTGGCAGGAGCTGAGGTTTTTGTTTTTTTTTTCTGAAAAGGGGTGGTTTAGGGGGTAATTTAGGGTGTGTTAGCTAGCTAATAGAGAGAAGTGTCCTCTCTTATTTCCATGCTTGATTTACCAACGCTACTGATATGCCTAAACATAGCTTAGATTAAAGTGAAGGCAACATGTGGTGCATGTCGAAAGTAATACTAATCCTAACTTGATAAAGTTTGGATCAGTACTACTTTCGACATGCACCACATGCTTGTTGCCTTCACTTCAATCCAATCCATGTTCATTTCATCCACTGATATATAATAACTCTTCATGCCTGCATCATGCATCATCATAATAATAAGTCCTACTAATCATCATCATACAACTTCTACTCGGAGGTGGAATCATCATCATAATAATAACTCTTCATGCTCGCATCATGCACGCCCTTAATATACTCGGAGGTGTGTCTATCACCGTACATCCATTGCCGGTTCATCTGCGTGCATTATATATAATTATGTGTGTCAAAAGTAAGAAAATTAGACAAGTATCTATGTAAAGTATGAATCTTTTTCTTTCAGAAAGAAGATAAGAACAAGAGGCTCACCACGGTGGTGCCGGCGACGAGATCGGCGCGGGCCATCGACAGCGGTGAAGACGGGGACGGGGCGTGACGGACCGCTAATATAAACCTAGACAAATCTCGGGAAAAATGGAGCTCGGAGGTCGAGCTTCGAGAGGAGAAAGCTTAACTAGTGTGGCTCGGGCATTTCATCGAACACCTTATGTGCATAGGAGGTGAGCTAGACCACCCAATGCCCTCCCCCTCGTCGGCCAGCAAAAAACAGAGCACTGTGGAGTGCTCTGCTGCGGCGATGGGGTATATATAGGCAACTCATTTGTCCCGGTTCGTGGCTAGAACCGGGACTAAAGCTCCCCCTTCTGCCCCGGTTCGAGCCACGAACCGGGACCAATGGCTGTGGGCCAGGAGCGAGGCCCATTGGTCCCGGTTCGTGCCTAGAATCAGGACAAATGGGTCGAAACGAACTGGGACCAATGCCAACGAGGCCCCGGCCGGCCCCCTGAGCTCACAAACCGGGACTAATGGACCCCATGGGTCCCGATTCGTGCAGAACCGGGACTAATGGGCTGGCCAGGCCCAAACGAAAGCCCTGTTTTCTACTAGTGAACCCAGTTTGGATCAATGGCTAATTTCTCACATTATATTACTTCTGCCACAGTTTGCTCTCTAGACGCATTTATTTACACGAAGGCATGAAAACGTAGAACGGTCACGTATCCTCAAAGACGCTGGACATCAGTGTCTCATCATGTTGTATCTCAAACACCTGTGGGGGCATGTTGTACCTGGAACATCTACAAGGGCATGTTGTACATGGGACGGGCCGCCACGCTACTGAGAGGGCTGTTCCGGGCACGGCACAATCAAACTTGTACCCGGAACATCTACGGGTGCATTCTACTCATGGTGTACCTGGAACACCTGCGGGCGCTAGTTGTACCTGGAACACCTGCGGGGGCATGCTGTACCTAGGACGGGTGACCACGCTATTAAGAGGGTTGTTCCGGCTTGGCACAAGCACACTTGTATTGGGAACATATAGTAGTGCACTCTCATCATGTTGTACCTGGAACACCTGCGGGGGATTTATAACAATGATCTAATCCCGTGTTGTGACTTAAAAGAGGTATACATGCTTCCTTTCATGAATAAGGCGTGGAGGCTTTTTAAAATTCCACTTTGATAAAAAAAAACAACCAAATACATGTTATATGTGATAAAAAGTTATACCGTTGAATTCATATTCGAAAGAACTTTTCAATAATATAAATTTTAAGTCACAAAAATATATATTATTGATATAATTTATGGTCGAAATAGAATTTAGAAAAGTGTGCGTGCCTTGTTTATTGGAATGAAGGGAGTGTATAGCATTTCCCGGAAAAATGTGGGACTATATAGTAGTAGTGGGCTAGGTCGAAACTGATCCGTACCGCTCCAGTAGTCTCAAGCCTCGTGACTATATAGTAGACGTTGTACCTTGAACACTTGCGACGGCACGTTGTACCTATAACACATGCAGGGGCATGTTGTACCTGGGACGGGGTGCACGCTACTGTGAGGGTTGTTCTGGGCACGACACAAACACACTTGTACCTGGAACATCTACGGGTGCATTCTCATCATGTTGTACCTGGAACACCTGCGGGGGCATGTTGTACCTGGGACGGGCTGCCACGCTACTATAAGGGCTGTTCCGGGCATGACACAGCCACACATGTACCTGGAACATATACTAGTGCACTCTCATCATGTTGTACCTCGAACACTTGCGGGGGCATCATGTACATGGAACACCTACAAGTGCATGTTGTACATGGGACGGGCTGCCACGCTACTGTGGGCTGTTCCGGGCACGGCATAATCACACTTGTACCCGGAACATCTACAGGTGCATTCTCATCATGGTGTACCTGGAACACCTGCGGGCGCTTCTTGTACCTGGAACACCTGCAAGGGCATGCTGTACCTGGGACGAGTGTCCATGCTACTGTGAGGGCTGTTCCGGGCACGACACAACCAAATTTGTACCCGGAACATCTACTGGTGTATTCTCATGGAACACATGCAGGGGTATGTTGTACCTGGGACGGGGCGCCACGCTATTGTGAGGGTTCTTCTGCGCATGGCACAACTAAATTTGTATCCGAAATATCTATTGGTCATTCTCATCAGATTGTACCAGGAACACCTACGGGGGCATGTTGTACCTGGAAACATCTGCGGAGGCATATTGTACCTGGAACACCTACGGAGTGCACTAGTACATAAATTTTGGCATGTTGTACCTGGGACGGGGTGCACGCTACTGTGAGGGTTGTTCTGGGCACGACAGAAACACACTTGTACCCGGAACATCTACGGGTGCATTCTCATCATGTTGTACCTGGAACACCTGCGGGGGCATGTTGTACCTGGGACGGGCTGCCAGGCTACTATAAGGGCTGTTCCGGACATGACACAGCCACACATGTACCCGGAACATATACTAGTGCACTCTCATCATGTTGTACCTCGAACACTTGCGGGGGCATCATGTACATGGAACACCTACAAGTGCATGTTGTACATGGGACGGGCTGCCACGCTACTGTGGGCTGTTCCGGGCACGGCATAACCACACTTGTACCCGGAACATCTACAGGTGCATTCTCATCATGGTGTACCTGGAACACCTGCGGGCGCTTCTTGTACCTGGAACACCAGCAAGGGCATGCTGTACCTGGGACGAGTGTCCACGCTACTGTGAGGGCTGTTCCGGGCACGACACAACCAAATTTGTACCCGGAACATCTACTGGTGTATTCTCATGGAACACATGCAGGGGTATGTTGTACCTGGGATGGGGCGCCACGCTACTGTGAGGGTTCTTCTACGCATGGCACAACTAAATTTGTATCCGAAATATCTACTGGTCATTCTCATCAGATTGTACCAGGAACACCTACGGGGGCATGTTGTACCTAGAAACATCTGCGGAGGCATATTGTACCTGGAACACCTACGGGGGCATATTGTGAATCTATGGTGACCGTTTTTCGTATTTAATATCGGAGATACGGCAATCAATAAAAAAAATGAAGATCAAATCACCACAACATGACACAAGATTTTATATCGGGAGATATTATAAACTTTGGGATTTACAACATTGATCGAATCCCGTGCGGTGACTTAAAAGAGGTATACTCGCTCCCTTTCGACAAAAAAGTAGACCAACCAAATAAATGTTATATGTGATAAAAGTTATACCGTTGAATTCATATTCGAAAGAACTTTTCAAAGATATAATTTGTAAGTCACAAAAATATATATTATTGATATAATTTATGGTCAAAATAGAATTTAGAAAAGTGTGTGCGCCTTGTTTATTGGAATGGAGGGAGTGTATAGCATTTCCCGGAAAAAATGTGAAACTATATAGTAGTGGTGAGGTAGGTCGAAACTGATCTGTACCGCTCCACTAGTCTCAAGCCTCGTGACTATATAGTAGATGTTGTACCTGGAACACCTGTGGCGGCACGTTGTACCTATAACACCTGCAGGGGCATGTTGTACCTGGGATGGGGTGCACGCTACTGTGAGGGTTGTTCTGGGCACGACACAAACACACTTGTACCCGAAACATCTACGGGTGCATTCTCATCATGGTGTACCTGGAACACCTGCGGGCGCTTGTTGTACCTAGAACACCTGCAAGGGCATGTTGTACCTGGGATGATTGTCGGACACTACTGTGAGGGCTGTTCCGGGCACAACACAACCAAATTAGTTCTCGGAACATCTACTGGTGCATTCCCATCATGTTGTACCTGGAACACCTGCGGGCGCATGTTATACCTGGAATACCTGCAGGGGCATGCTGCACCTTGGACGGGGCACCACGCTACTGTGAGGGTTGTTCCGCGCATGGCACAACCAAATTTGTATACGAAATATCTACTGGTGCATTCTCATCATATTGTACCAGGAACACCTGCGGGGGCATGTTGTACCTAGAAACATCTGCGGATGCATGTCATACCTGGAACACCTGCGGGGGCATATCGTCAATCTGCGGTGACCATTTTTCGTATTTAATATCAGAGATACGACAAGCAATGAAAAAACAAAAGAAGATCAAATCACCATAACATGACACAAGATTTTATATCGAGAGATATTATAAACTTTGGGATTTACAACAGTGATCTAATCTCGTGCGGTTAAAAGAGGTATACTCGCTCCCTTTTGACAAAAAAAATAGAATGACCAAATACATGTTATATGTGATAAAAGTTATACCCTTGAATTTATATTCGAAAGAAATTTTCAATGATATAATTTTTAAGTCATAAAATATATATTATTGATATAATTATTGTCAAAATAGAATTTAGAAAAGTGTACTCGTCTTGTTTATTGGAATGTAGAGAGTGTATAGCATTTTCCGAAAAAATGTGAGACTATATAGTACTAGTGGTAAGCTAGGTCTCAAGCCTCGTGGCGACGGCTCTCTGCTTTGCCTTGTCAGAAGTTAGATTTTATATGAATTTAGATTGCAAGTCAACATTTAAACAAACAATAATTGAATTTTTTTTCTGGTGCTACGTTTGCAAAATGCCAGCCTAATTTTATTCATATAGTACCAATAGATAGTTGTAAATTACTTCCTCCATTGTATAATATAAATTAGTTTTTAAGCTAACATAGCTTGAAAAATATTCTTACTATTGTAAGATGGAGGGAGTACAACAAAAAAATTTCCTAACCTTGTGTATTTGCCACGTCACATCTTTTGAAACTGTTGAGCAGTGAGAGAGGACAAGCGCATGAATATGAAGGGGTGGCTCGATCGCTAGACTGCGTGTGTATCTGAAGCAATAGGAGCGATAGTCAAAAGGCCTTTTCACTTTTTACTACACAATGAGATCTTCTGTGAGCGTACTATGTTTCACAAAAGTGCTGTTCAAAGGAGAGGTATAGGGAGTCCACATAGCTCCTTACATAAACAATCGGAGGCCTTAAAAAATTTCTGCATATGGTTGGGAGCCTTGTCCCCTACTGCTCGTCGCTCACCGCTCACAGTAGCCTATGTGTGCCACAACTTTTTAGCTGAGAGAGACACGCTTCTCCTAGGCGGCGCCAGACGCTGCAAGACAAAAACGTGGGAGGCGGTGCAGCTGAGCCTGACAACAACAATGCATGCAACGTACTAGCACCTATCAACCTACTGCCTGAATTCCTGAAACCTATAGCATAGCTAGTCTGCCACACCAGTGCTAATTACTGATCTATGCTAATCGCCTAGCATCCGACCAAAATAGACTGGTCCACGACACGAATCTCATAGCAACTCAACGGTGTGAATAAGGGGGTGCAGCCTGGGTGCACCCAACATGGGTACAACCACTACTTTCCCAATAAGATACTGAATGAGGACTGAAATTGTAGAACTGGAATGATTCGGAACTTTGGGAAAGAAACATTTGGAATGAGTTATCAAACTACTGTTTGAACTTACAAGACAATCAACTTTCGAGCAAGAAACTGGAATCAAACTCGCGCCTTAAATCCATGGATCGCCACAAAACATGTGTTCCAAGCCGTGCTTTGCAATGACATTGTTGTTTGCCCCGCACTACCGCCCTGGCCAGTGCTCGCCGGAGCTCAGCCAGAGAAGCTGAACCCAGACCCCTGGAGTGCCTCCTCGACGGCCTCGTCCAGCATCTTCCCCATCTCCGGCGACATGTGGCTGCTCCAGTCCCCGGCGACCCCCTTCCGGAAGAAAGAGTCGCTCCTGATGCCCGACGCGTTCCGCCGCCCGTCCCTGTTGGCCTCCATGTTCTTCAGCTTCTCCAGGCTGCACAGGTCCACGATCTCGTCCACCACCCCTCGCGCCACCTCCTCCTCGGAGAAGCCGCATCCCATGAACTCCGCCATCGTCTTCAGACTCCCCGCCGGGTCGCGCAGCATCTCCTCGTACCTCAGGAACAGCACCTCGCCGCCGCCGAAGGGACGGCGGCTCGCGTCCCAGTACTCGAGCACGTGCCGGCACTGAGGGCCGTAGAAGCACCGGCCCTCGCGGAAAAGCTCGGCCGCCTCCTGCAGCGAGTAGGAGTCGGAGTCCACTCCGACACTCGGCGACGCTTTCCTGGTGAAGAGCCACGAGGAGACCAGCGCGTCCTTGGGGTCCCGGCAGACGTACACGATCCGCGCGCCGTCGTCGGCGACGACGCGGTCGGGGAGGAGCGAGTAGGGGAGGTGCGTGGCGAGCACCCGCGGGGAAGGGAGCGCCTCGAGCTCGGCCATGTCCCCGTGGTCGAAGTCGAACTCGAGGAACGGGACGCAGTCCTGCGGGTTGCGACGGCGGAGCGGGTGGTCGATGGAAGAAGGCGGGTGCACGGCGCGGCGGACGGTGGCGAAGGCGAGGGCCTTGAGCCAGGTGGTGCCGGACTTGGGGTAGCTGGCGAGGAGCACGTCTGCGCGCCTGGGCGCGAACCCGGCGTGCAACGCCGGGAGGCCGCGCCGCAGGGCCGCCTCCGGCAGCCAGAAGCCGCCGTAGCGCCGCAGCGCGAACGGCGGGCACCGCGTCTCGAGCGGGAGCGCCGGCACCAGCTTCGCCATGCCGGCGTACGTCGGCGCGCCGTCGTGTGGTCCGTCTCCGTCCTGGCGATGGCGAGGGGAAGCCATGGCCAGCGCGTCTGTAACGTACCCGATCAGGATCTAGGAGGAAGAGAGAAGGAGTAGTAGGTGGATCAGGGAAGGAGAGGGTGCCGAAGGAAGGAGAAGATCAGCTTCTCTTCTAGATCTGTTTGGATACAATAATTGATAATCCCCTTGCGGCATACAGGCCACGCCATATAACCACGCCTCACCGGCACGCATGCCAGCTC
>NC_057808.1:443467750-443476984 GCF_018294505.1 Triticum aestivum | reverse complement strand
CTTGGTCTATTGAATGCGTGTTCTTAGCTTGCAGTGATGAGCACAAGGGCTATCAATGTTGGGATCCTATCGGCCAGCGGATGCGCATTTCTCGGGATGTGACTTTTGATGAGTTCATCCTTTCTATCCATGTGCACCCTCCTATTGAGGATATTTCTTTCCTCACTTTTCCAAATACACCTATAACTCATGAATCGTCCTCGTACACCCATTCCATCGTGTCTTCCCGTACTACTATAGTAGACCCCATGTCGTCGTCACCTCCGGCTTCCCCACCTCATTCGTTACCTGAGGCTGCCTCACCTTGCTCGTCCCCTCAGGCTTCTTCGGTGATTCCCCTACGCCCGCCCCCCTTCCTCTTCTTTACCACATTGGTGGTCCGCGTGTTGTGGATTCTTCCTACTATGGCTTCCACGCTCACCCGCTCCCGCCTATTGGCTGCTATGGTTATTTTGGGGTTGCTCTTCTCGAGACGACTTCTTATTGTGAGGTTGTCTACAATGCCTCTCTTAATTGAATGAAGTGATATACTTCCTCCGTCCCAAAATAAGTGACTCAACTTTGTATTATTACAAAGTTAGTACAAAGTTGAGTCACTTATTTTGGGACAGAGGAAGTACATGCTAAATGGGAAAGCAAGACATACTAGGACAAGCAAACTTGCAGCATCCACAACGTCCTTACCAACACTCCATGCTGTTTGAACAATTGTAGTGATATAAAATGAGTGTCAAAAGGGTGCAGCACACCACAGCCAGATAATTGGAATTTCTGCATCCTGAAAACAAGGCCATACGACATTAAAAATAGCAGGAGTAGGAAGGCATCGTTGGAAATAAAACAAGACAAACATGAGTTGAGGATGCAAGTGCATATCATGGATGGTACACATAGCACATATATACAGTCAGAATTTCATCAAGGAGGCAGACAGGGAACAAATTAAGTGTTGATACCACATCAAGAAGTGTTTCAGACTTTTGGGTGGGCTGGGAATTAACATGAACATGAGCTATACATATTCTATCAGTTGCTGCTCAAAAACATATATTCAACAAGTTTGAATCAGGCAGACTAGTGGCAGCATGATAATCACAAGGCAGAGAAACGAACAAGCAAACAAACAGTGGCACCATCATTATGCAAGGATGGACTGTAGCAGCCTAACCAGACATAGCCATGACACGATGGCCACGACAAGCTCAGAGCAACCACTGGAGGCAAGGAGGGGAGCTCACTGTGGCTGTTTCTGTAGCCGCTGCCGCCGTCACACGAAAGCAGCACCGAGGTGCCTGGCACGACGAACCCCTTGTTGTCTGCACCGGTGATGGTGCTGTGCCGAATCGAATCCTGCTGCACAAGAAGGACAAGAGAAATAACAAGATAATCATGAGGTCAAATCGAAAAACAAAAGAAGCAATCATGGACTCGAGCTTGGAGAAAACATGGGGTGACCAGTTGAGGTAAGGTACAGAAACAACAATGACCTAGTTGAGGTAACAAATAAGCATTCTATGCTAATAGGAGGCAGCAAGCCACCTTGACAATAACCAACTTGTTTGTCGATACACGCGCACACAGCTAGGAATGAGTGGTTTTCTTTCTTCTCATAGAAGGGTATCGATCAGTCAGTGCGCGGAACATCAAAAACTGAAACTCGACCAAGAAGAATTCCTTAGCAGAGATAAGAAAATCAGCTCATGTTCATATAACTAAACCCCTGTACATCACATCAACATGATCTGCTAATGTGCAGAACACATTTGCAACACACATACACTTGGTAATTTCCGGCTCACATGAGCACAGCACACACACGGGGGCTAGAGATGAACACATATCACCTACATGGCTACATCAGAAGAGAATTGATAGTAATCATGTTATATGCCTACTATATATGATTAGAACAACGGCAACTGGCTCAATGGCTCGGTTAGACATCCTAAACCCAGCAGAGCAACATAACCAATCAGATTAGAGCAGTAGCAACTGGAGGACCAATGGTTCAATTATGAGACGATTCACATGAACCCCAGCACATCACAGGAACCATAGCATAGATCATAGATAAAAGACGGTGGCGTGCGTGCCCTTCCAGTCTCTAAGACGTCTCGAACTAGGGTGCATCTAGATCGAGCCCCACGTCTACCATATGGTGGGTCGGCCCAGTATGGTTTGATCAGTGGGTTTTTGGGTGGAGATCTGGTCACTGGTTAGTATACCTATCTGATCGCTAGTTAGTTTAAGGCTATTCACACATGTGCATCCCTTGTGAAGATGTCATGTGTGTTACATTGAGAATTTCCTGGAGCATACACCCCAAATATATTAACTTGTATCTTTTGTTTCCTGGTGTTTTACATGGACATCAAAACAATCAAGTTTCTTCGCTTTTGGATTTAACCATAAGATATGTTCAAGGATAGCTATAAATTTGCAGACCTACCCAGATCGGCCATAAAAAACGCTTCCCGACCATGTGCCCAACTATAGGTGAGAGCTTCCGCATGTAGTATTTCATTAAAAGAACCAACATGCAAGAGCAGTACTGTTTGGACAAAAAAAGCTATTTTACTAAGGTGCAATAGCAAGAAGCAACTATTTACCAAGGACAATTTGTCAGACATATGTTCAATGCAGCATGTCTACATGCATGATAGGAATAGTGATCCAGTCGCTCTCACTTTCACTTGCCATCCTCGCTAATAGAATATATTGAAAGAGCAATCATCCCATCATTGCGTAGTCCTTGGATCCAAGAGAACATCCGTCTCTCCTTCCAAATCCTCCTGCATTGTCACCGCAGAGTACGATCAAACAACTCATCAGCTGATCAAGAGCATAGCAGAGCAACACAATTTGAATAGGCACACGACACTTGTAAAACTAATCAGAAACAATAATAATCAGATAATCGTGCGGACATGTTCCTAAATCTGGAAGTTGCATGTGACACCAGATCATCCCATCACAATCAGGAGCAGGAGACTGACAGAAAACAGAGAGGTGCAGCGTATTCAATTATTTATTATAGAAGCAAGCTCGAACTGGGCTTGTAGTCGGTGGCGCACCTGCACGTAGAAGACGCTATGGACATGGAGGTCAAAGTTGTGGATGTGGAAGTAATTGTCGCCATGGCGTATCGCAAGTGGTCGAAAAGCCGTTACAAAATATTGTGGAGACCATTATGGGGCCGTTACAACTAAAATCAGAAGAAAGTTTTTTTTATCTAATGAGATATGTTCATTTTTCTTGTAGGGTATGGAATTTGCAACTACTTTTGACTAACATTTCATAACTTAACAGGCAAAGCATTAATGACCATTTCGGAGATGACAAAAACAGGAAAATAGCTTCATATATTCCTAATTCACCTTCAGGATCAACAAAGTTTCAAGATGTCTTCTCGAAACTATCTCAACAAAATCAAACCAGCGAATAGCAACAGTTCGAAAATCATCCCTATTCCTAAGCAAAGGTCTCTGATTTTTCTCTCCCAAGTAACCACCGGATAGATAGACACCCACAAGACATGGAGTTTCCAATTCATCGCTCAAAGACATAGTTTGCTCGTGGGCCATAGTTTGGCATTACAGCTACGGCATCAACTTACTTTAGAATATGGATATGGAAATCTCCCGATAATCCAAGCAGCTAGTATTATACGCAGAAGAAACAACCTGAGGGCCTCTAGTAACGGCGGTAATCTCTCGCCTCTCCCACATCAAACGATCAATCATGAGACCAGAATCGCTCCCACGCAACGGCGGCAACACCAAAGCACGACGTGAACAAGCGCACTCGTAGTGGGAAGGGGGCGGAGGGCAAACCTTACCGACTCGCTCTCATAGAGCCGTCGATCTGGAGGCAGGCCACATAGGTCTCCCGCGCGCTGTCGCCGCCGCAGCCGCCATCCGCCATGGACACCCGGCCAGTCCATCTCTGTCGCAGCCGCGCGCCAAAGTATCACCGATGCGCCCCTGCTCGCTGGAATCCTAAATTCCCCGCCGGCAGATTCAGATGGAGTGAGAGGCTGGGAGGGGAGGCAGAACTGCAGGAGCAGGGGCGCTCATCTCTGGTCTCTGCTCGCTCGCCTGCCGCCAGGGGGGTTTCTAGGGCGAAGGGCCGCGGCGGGGAGAGAAGAGGACGGGTCGGCATCGGAGAAAAGGGGTAAATTTGACAATTTTGATATGTGGACGCAATCAATTTATGAAATGAACTGCACATAAAACTAATTCACATGGCTGATTTTTTTGAGTGGCGCCTGACACGCAGGCGTCACCCCCTACAGTGCAGCTCCTAACTCTGGGGCGTTGCATCTCTGTCCACCGTGGCAGTCCCTGGGCCCGCACCCAGCAGTGCAGCGCCTCCGAGCTAGGCGCCCCACATGTAATGTGCAGCGCCTAGCCCTTAGGCGCTGCACTGTGACTTAGATGCAGCCGCCGCGGCCCTCTCCTCCCCCAACCACCCCATTGCACCAGTTACAGAAGAAGCGGCGGCGGCGGCCCTCTCCTCTCCCCCTCTCAATCCCCTCTCCCAAATTCTTCAGATCTGACGATTTGGTCCGTGGATTTCTTCACCAATCCATCCTAGAAGGTACTCTCCTCCGATCCCCTTCTTTCTATCCATAGAATGTATGCTATTTTGAAGATTTGGGGAACCCTTGTTTGATTTGATTAGATTAGAATGTTGCATGTATTGGAATCTTGCATGTATTAGATACCTAATCTTGCAACCCTAGTTTAGTTTATTTTATTGAAAAGATATGGTTTGGATACATAGGTTGACATGTTATTTCTATGGAAAAGATATTTGTATTGAATCTTGCATTAAGTAGGCCTAATTTAGTTTATTTGTATTGAAATTATATTCGTATTGACAAGAATGCTTTGGATACATATGCTTTGAATCTTGCATATAGTAGGCCTACTTTAGTTTATTTGTATTGAAAAGATAATCGTGTTGACAAGAATGCTTTGTTTAAAATTGTTAGAATGGTTTGGCTTCTCGACGATCACTGAGACCATCAACACCGGTCATACGCTATGTCGGTGGAGCAGCGGGTAATAATGAAATTGGCCGGTATTATGAATTTCATGTTTATTTCAAACACAAATGCCCCATATGTAATTTTCTGATTTGCTTGTTTGTAGGAGCACCTCTGAAGATTCGGTCTCACGGGGTCAACCTTGGGTGGGATGCGCTATGATGAGCGATACACACTGTATGTAAGGGAGACAGGACTCCTCCCTTTCATTCAGTTGGTCAGCCGGTCGACACCACCCCTCAATGCTGCAGCAATCACCGCGCTTGTTGATCGTTGGAGGCCGGAGATACACAGTTTCCATCTTCGAACCGGGGAGATGACCGTGACGCTCCAGGATATTGCTATGATCGTCGGTCTTCCTATCGAGGGGAATCCTCTATGTATGAGCACCGATTCTGATGGGTGGCGCGAGCAGATGCATGCCCTTATCGGTATGGTTCCTCCGGAGCCTCCGGAACCAGCAGCAGAAGACAAGAAGAAGGAAAGAGTCGCAGCCGGTGCTCCTTTCAGCTGAATTGCATGGAACTTTGGTACTTGTCCCGAGGAAGCTAATGAGGATGAGGTCAAGACATATTCTCATGTCTACATGTGGTACGTTATATCCAGGACTATGTTTGCTGATGGCACAGGCAAGAATGTTCCATGGATGTGGCTGAAGGCGTTGACCGTCTTCGATAGGAAATGGAGTTGGGGTTCGGCAACACTAGCTTATTTGTATAGACAGGTGCAAAGTTATTTCTTTTTCACTTCATTGCTACATTATCAATGCAATCTTCCTGTTAATTCAACCATGTTCTCTTCTATGTGCAGTTGGATGACGCCTGTTGTAGGAAATCTGGAGGTATTGGTGGTTGTATGCTCGCACTTTCTATATGGAGCTGGGAGCGATTGCCGGTTGGACGACCGAAGACCGTGAAGTACGAGGATTGGGACGACAAAGACGACCCACTATGGCTCCCCAGTTGGGCTTACAAGTGGGATGTGCTAAATGAGACGACGGATGAGCCCTCGATCATGTACAAGTTGTACACGAGCAAGCTGGACACGATCACAGCTGAGCAGGTGACTCGACATTGCATAAGTGATTCTCATGCTTGTATCGTAACTCGAAATCAATTTTGCATTTGATGCTATGTTGCAGGTGGAATGGGAGCCGTATGGAAGAGGGGATAGTTTTGGTAACCCTAGAGAGTTCAGGCTGAATCGATGTGCACTAGGGATATGGATCTTTGGCATATGCGGTGCCCACTCATATGCAACTGGGCAGTTGAGCTTCACCTGCCACATCGGGTGTACCGCCAGTTTGGTTTGTTCCAGCCACACCCGCCGGAGTGGGAGGACACAGACAAGTTGCTACACGCGTAAGATATAATTAACCTTGAGCACTTAGCAGCTTGTCGGCGGTTTCGATGGTGCTAATATTCTGTTTCAAACTTGCAGGTTGGATAGGAGAAAGCAGCGGAAGGTCAAGGATTGGGACAAGCATCACAGGAAGTATGTCATACAGTTCACGCTTAGTGTGGAGCAAGCTAAGGCTGGAAAACGAGCCCAGCTTCGTGAGCACTGCCGGTCGCGTTCAACAACTATCTCACATGGTTTCTTGCAAGTACCCATGTGGAGGTATGCAAGCCGGCGTATGCTGAGGAGATTTTGGAAGATCCCACCGTCTTCGATGAGCTAACCCAGCACCAGTACAACAAATTAGTCAGGGAAGGCACCTCAGTCCCTTCAGCTCCAATGATGAACTTTGTGGTATTTCCCCTTTTTGCTTTCCCATTCGCACTATTCACATCTTCGCTAGCCTAACACGTTAATGCCATTTTTGTTCATAGCGTGCCCAGATCAAGAAAGTAGTTGATGAGACCGAGACTATTCTAGAGACAACCCCGGTTGGGAAAAGCGATGGGGAAGGTGCACTTCGAGCATTTATTAAGGTTCACATATCCTTCAATTGTCCATGTAACATATGTTGCTACGTTCGATATCTCATTCACTTGTACATGTTGCAGCGCCAGGGCCAAAGGTTAAGGCGGCTATCGAACCTTGTCGGTTGTCGTGGCCCCGAGTATGTATCACCTCAACGGTCTAGGTCGGCGACACCATCAGATCCCACTTCTGGCCATGGTGATCCTTTGGAGGATGAGGATGTGGGTGTGGTCACCCAAGATGTCACTACTGCAGGATGCTGCTAACGCGACACTACGATCAGAGACCCTTTCACGAAACTGTGTGCAATGCACTAATCGCAAAAGGGGATGTAAAAAAAACCTTCAAAAAAGGTGCAAAACGTTTGCGATGGAGGATGCATCAAACACGGTTCAGATTTTAGTTGCGTGTGCGATGCAGGGCATACGATTCAGTTCAATGAACTGTTTGTGATGATGAGAAACAAAAGAAACGGGCAGCCAGATGAAGGTGTGTGCGATATATAGCATGCGGTTCACTCGGATGAACTGTTTGTGATTAGGCAACACAAAAGAAACGGTCAGCCAGATGAAGGTGTGTGCGATATACGGCATGCGGTTCAATCGGATGAATTGTTTGCTTTGAGCCAAGAGAACAGAAACAGTTCAATATAACAAGATGTGTGTGATACGCGGCAAACAGATCTGTAATCAGAAATGTGTGCGAAGATCGATAATAACACAGACGATTGCTGTAATAAGCCGTGTGTGTTGTGGGCAAACGCTTGGTGGTATACAATTGTCAGCGATTGGTGAAATCATCACCGACGGGTTCCCTAGTAGGGTCCGTGTGCGATGTCATTGCACACAGAACAACAGCATATGTACTTATAACTTATAAGGACTTGATTCCATAAACAGATTGAACATCGAATTACATATGTGGCTAGTACACACATGACCTTTGCACACACGAAAGTACGTTCCAAAATGCCTAGGAAACTCAAATAATGTATAAAAAGGCAAAACGAACCGTGAATAATTTCATATTTTAGGATGACACTACTATATATAGTTGCATGTTGCCTTTGTAAAATAAATCAAGGCAGGAAGAGACAGCGTATGTCATTTCGCACACATAGGTGACAAGGTCCCTCTCGGAACCATGAGCCTTTTTGAGAGAAGCTCCGGTTTGTAAGAAGTTTGTACCAAAACTTGTCCCAAATTGGACTAATTTTTACCAGGACATGTTGCTGGTATGTCATAACACCATGCCAAGTTACATGATTTTGAGGCGAGTTTTGGATTTACAGTAATTTTAAAACCAGGTTTCTCAATGTTTGTTGTCGAGTCAGCACCTCCCTGGATAGTTTTTTCCTCGTGGGTCCCAAATGACAAATCCAAATCTGTCACTACCATGCTACTTTTCTTATTAAGAATTACAGCCCATTTGGTGTGCTAGCTGAAAATAAGTTTGTGGGTGCTGGTCGGCGCTAAGAACTTGCGGGTTCTGTAATGAACAAAGATCTCGATGATCCCGCGAGAGTGATGTTCTTTCCCTATGTTGTGAATGCTTATAATATTTATGTCTTAATGAAAGAAATGGCAAGCCATTGGCCCAGTATGAAAGAAAATATGGGTCAAAACCGAGTTGAAAAGGGAAACAATATCTTACTCCGGCTTATAAATAGTACAAAAGCACGAGGATTAATTGCTCATCAGGTTTAGACAAAATCCAGATTGAATAGGACAATGACATCTAGCTCAACCAAAGTTTTCGGCAGTCACAATCAAATGGATCGGTCTGATCCATAAAATCAAGATCCCCGGCCAGAAATTCTACTGGTACATGATGACAAGCTGTTGTAAATAGAAGCCGAGCACGATCAGAAGCCCTTATACTACTGGAATTAGCTTATTTGCCGTCTGCCAATTCTTTGTCGTCTGCTGGCTGACGGCAAAGAAGGTCTTTGCCGTCCGCTTACAGAAAACGGACGGCAAAGAACTAGCAGATGGCAAAGAAGGTCTTTGCCATCAGCCATTTCTTTGCCGTCCGCTAGCGGACGGCATAGAATCTTTGCGTCAGCTGGCGGACGGCAAAGAGAGAGGTGGGCCCCACTATCGAGCTGCTTAGAAAAAACCTAACGGCCCCCTCTTTGCCGTCTGCTATCAGACGGCAAAGAGCAAAAAAGCGGACGGCAAAGAGTTGACCTAACTAACGGCCGAGCCCCACCCCGCCCCTCTGTGTGTGTGTGTGTGTGTGTGTGTGTGTGTGTGTGT
>NC_057808.1:443467109-443467352 GCF_018294505.1 Triticum aestivum | reverse complement strand
AGAAGAAGAAGAAGAAGAAGAAGAAGAAGAAGAAGAAGAAGAAGAAGAAGAAGAAGAAGAAGAAGAAGAAGAAGAAGAAGAAGAAGAAGAAGAAGAAGAAGAAGAAGAAGGAGAAGAAGGAGAAGAAGGAGAAGAAGGAGAAGAAGGAGAAGAAGGAGAAGAAGGAGAAGAAGGAGAAGGAGGAGAAGGAGGAGAAGGAGGAGAAGGAGGAGAAGGAGGAGAAGGAGGAGAAGGAGGAGAAGA
>NC_057808.1:443353746-443465987 GCF_018294505.1 Triticum aestivum | reverse complement strand
AGAAGAAGAAGGAAAAGAAGAAGGAAAAGAAGAAGAAGAAGCAGAAGAAGAAGAAGGAGAAGGAGAAGAAGGAGAAGGAGAAGAAGAAGGAGAAGAAAAAGGAGAAGAAGAAGGAGAAGAAGAAGAAGAAGAAGAAGAAGAAGAAGAAGAAGAAGAAGAAGAAGAAGAAGAAGAAGAAGAAGAAGAAGAAGAAGAAGAAGAAGAAGAAGAAGAAGAAGAAGAAGCTTCTTCTTTTTCTTATTCTTCTTCTAACGAGTCTTCTTCTTCTTCTTCTAACTTTCATCTTTCCCAATTTGCAGATTTGCTTTACATGAGGAAGCTTGGATTCATGGAGTGTACTATTCTTCTGGTGCTTCCTTGTTGTTTATGAAAACTTGTTTGGATATGTATGTCTATATGGATATGTTGTTGGAAACTTGTTTCTGGTTATGTATATATGGATATGTTGGACTTTGTTGAACTATGTTGTTGGATATATATGTTGGATTTGATGAAATATGTTGTTGGATATGTTGGATATGTATGCATGTATATCTGTGTTTGAAACCATGTCTAATTAATTGGATTTAAATAAAAACAGGGGATATATAGCCTCTTTGTCGTCCGCTAGCGGACGGCAAAGAGGACATGTGGCAGTCACCTGTGCAAACTGGGAACACCGGCTGCCTATTTTGTCATTTTGCCGTCTGCTAGCAGACAGCAAAGTGACCAAATAGGCCTGGCAAACAGGGCCATCTATGCCGTCTGCTGGCAGACGGTATAGCTGGCCACGTGGAAGCTTCCCAGTGCTGGCCTAGCTAAGCTCTTTGCCGTCCGTCAGCTGACGGAAAAGAGCTTTGCCTCTTTGTCGTCCGCTAGCGGACGGCAAAGAGCGCCGTTAACTCCCTAACGGCTCTCACCCCACACCACTGTCGTCCGTTCTCTTGCCGTCTGCTGGCCTCGGATGGCGGACGGCACAATCCTTTGCCGTCCGTTTCTATAAAGCGGACGGCAAAGAAGGCCTTTGCTGGCACGTGTTCAGACGGATAGTTTGCCGTCCGCTGGCTGACGGCAAAGGAATTTGCCGTCCGGGATCTGTGCCTTTGCCGGTAGTGTTAGGTCCACCTGAAACTTCTTTTTATGTTGTTCAACACTTGCAGCCGTAAGAAATTTCTTGTCGAAAAACTTAATCCTCACGGACAATAGTGCCCTCGCATTCAACATGAAGAATGTGACAAAGCTAGTGTTTGCATTGTGAAAGTGCAACTATCCCTGGGTGGTTTTGATAATTCCTAACAACATATAGCTCATTGAGCTAATGATATTTTAAGATAAATATTTCAGGAAAGCTCGATGATTGGCATGGCATGGATTAGGAAAGTGGACCCCTCAAAATGCTAAGGACAAAAGATTGGCTCAAGCTCAAAGCACAAGACTCTACATTTTACTTTTAGTGATCCAAGATCACATTGAGTCCATAGGAAAAGCCAATACTATTAAAAGGGGGTGAGGTGTTGCTTAATGAGTTACTTGCTCAAAATGCTTAGTGATATGCTCCATAAACCCTCAACTACTTTCGCACATCCACATATGTCTCAAACCAAAAGTCAAACTCGGCCCCACTGAAATCTTTCTATCCGGCGCCACTGAGTTCACTTGACATAGCCACTGCCACAAACCCTAGTCACTTTGGTCTCACCGATAGGGATCTCGGTCTCATCGAGATGGGATTGCAA
This sequence comes from Triticum aestivum, assembly GCF_018294505.1. Taxonomy (NCBI): domain Eukaryota; kingdom Viridiplantae; phylum Streptophyta; class Magnoliopsida; order Poales; family Poaceae; genus Triticum; species Triticum aestivum. The sequence goes on along the minus strand of NC_057808.1, from coordinate 443,464,272 downwards.
CCTCTCTATTTCCCTTCGCAACGTTTTGGTCCAACCGAGACGAGCGATCGGTCCCACCGAGATTGCAATGCAAACTCTCTGTTTCCCCTTCGTAACGTTTCGGTCTAACCGAGATGAGCGAATCGGTCCCACCGAGTTTGCCTGACCAACTCTCTGTTTGTCTATTACAAAAATCGGCCCCACCGAGTTTGTGTAATCGGTCTCACCGAGATTACGTTATGCCCTAACCCTAACGACATTGGTCCCATCGAGTTGACATGTCGGTCCCACCGAAAATCCTAACGTTCACATTTTGAACTAAATCGGTCTGACCGAGTTCTCTGACTCGGTCCCACCGAGTTTGGTGATTTGTGTGTAACGGTTAGATTTTGCGTGGAGGCTATATATACCCCTCCACCCACTCTTCATTCGTGGAGAGAGCCATCAGAACATGCCTACACTTCCAACATACATTTTCTGAGAGAGAACCACCTACACTTGTGTTGAGGTCAAGATATTCCATTCCAACCACATAAATCTTGATCTCTAGCCTTCCCCAAGTTGCTTTCCACTCAAATCATCTTTCTACCAAATCCAATCCTATGAGAGAGAGTTGAGTGTTGGGGAGACTATCATTTGAAGCACCAGAGCAAGGAGTTCATCATCAACACACCATCTATTACCTTTTGGAGAGTGGTGTCTCCTAGATTGGCTAGGTGTCACTTGGGAGCCTCCGTCAAGATTGTGGAGTTGAACCAAGGAGTTTGTACGGGCAAGGAGATAGCCTACGTCGTGAAGATCTACCCTAGTGAGGCAAGTCCTTCATGGGCGATGGCCATGGTGGGATAGACAAGGTTGCTTCTTCGTGGACCCTTTGTGGGTGGAGCCCTCCGTGGACTCGCGCAACCGTTACCCTTCATGGGTTGAGGTCTCCATCAACATGGATGTACGATAGCACCACCTATCGGAACGACGCCAAAAATCTCCGTGTCTACATTGCGTTTGCTCCCTCCAAACTTCTCCCTTTACCTTCATATGCAATTGTTTTACATTCCGCTGCTATACTCTTAGAATTGCATGTGTAGGTTGATTACTTGATTTGTGCTAAGTTGCTAAAATCTGCCAAGACTTAAAATTGGGAAAAGGCTAGATTTTTATTTGGTCAAGTAGTCTAATCACCCCCCCTCTAGACATACTTTCGATCCTACAAGTGGTATCAGAGCTTTGGTCTTCATTTGCTTTGATTTCCATAGCTTTTGGTGATCATAGCCTTGGTTTCACAACCTAGGAGAGTATGGCGTCTAGCGAGGGAAATGACCACCGTAGAGGTCCTTACTTTGATGGTACTAATTTTGCTAGTTGGAAGCATAAGATGAAAATGCATATTCTTGGACATAACCCCGCTGTTTGGGCTATTGTGTGTATTGGCTTGCAAGGTAAATTCTTTGATGGGAGAGAACCGAACCGTGAAGCTACCACAGAAGAGTTGAAGATGTTGCAATACAATGCTCAAGCTTGTGATATTCTCTTCAACGGATTATGCCCCGAAGAATTCAACAAAATCATCCGTCTTGAGAATGCAAAGGAAATTTGGGATACTTTGATTGATATGCACAAAGGTACTGACTCCGTCAAGGAATCCAAATTGGATGTGCTTCAAAGTCAACTTGACAAGTTCAAAATGAAGGATGGTGAAGGTGTCGCTGAAATGTACTCTAGGCTTGCTCTCATCACAAATGAGATTGCCGGCTTAGGAAGTGAAGAGATGACCGATAGATTCATCATCAAGAAGATCCTAAGAGCCTTGGATGGAAAATATGATACCGTGTGCACATTGATCCAAATGATGCCCAATTACAAAGATCTCAAGCCAACGGAAGTCATTGGAAGAATTGTTGCTCACGAGATGTCACTTAAGGATAAGGAGGAGCTCCACAACAAGTCAAGTGGTGCTTACAAAGCCTCATGTGAAGCTCCCACATCATCAAGTGAGAAACAAACCTTCAATGAAGATTTGAGCCTAATGGTGAAGAATTTCAACAAATTCTACAAGAGTAGAAGCAAGGAAAGAAGCTCCAAGTCAAGGTCCTACAATGACAAGAGATCTTCAAGTCGTGAACGAAATTGCTACAATTGTGGAAGACCCGGACACTACTCCAATGAGTGTACGGCTCCCTACAAAAGAAGAGAAGATTCTCCCAAAAGAAGGAGTAGGAGAGAAAAATCACCACCAAGAGAGAGAAGGAGTAGAGATGATCGTTATGAACGAAGACCCTCTCGGAGAAGCAAGGATTCGGAGAGGAAGGACAAATCATCAAAGAGCTACACAAAATGAAGACATCAAGCTCATGTTGGTGAATGGGTATCCGGCTCCGGCTCCGACTCCGACAATCACTCCGAAAGAAGTTATCACTCTGACTCCGAATATACTCAAGATTAAGGTGTTGCCGGTCTAGCACTTGTGTCAACCAACTCCTACGACATATTTGACTCACCAAATGAAGGAATTGGGAGATTCTTCATGGCTAAAGGTCCAAAGGTATCACACCCCGAGTATCTTGATTTCAATAGTGATGAAGATGATTTGCTAGGTGATGATGATTTACTTGTTGACAACTCTAATGATGAAAACTATGATGAACGTGCTATTAATCATGCTAATCAACATAAAACGAATGATGATGATACGAAGGAGATTGAGCGTCTAACTAAGGAACTAAACTCTCTTAAGTTAGCTCTCATGAGAAGCTACGCTTTGAAAAGCTCAACCTTGAGCAAGAGCATGAGTTTTTAAAGGCAATCAATGATGATCTTCGCAAGAAAAGTTCTTCTTACATTGCCAAGCGTTTACTCTTGTCTACTTACAAGCCACAAGTTAAATCTAGCAACAAGAACAAGAAAGATTCTTCCTCTAGTAGTAACAACAATCATGCTAAATCCAATGTTGTTGCTTCTAGTAGTTCTTTTGATTCCACTAATGATTCTCTTAGCCAAGTTAAACTTGAGCAAGAAAATAGCCTATTGAAGGGAATTATAGAGAAAGGTGTTTACAAGAGTCTTGTCGGAAGTAAGCAATTTGAGGAAATTGTACGCAAGCAAGGAAGACACCGGAAGAATCAAGGTGGTGGTTTTGAACGAAAGTTCAATGCCAATGGAGTTGAGTGGGAAGAAGATCAATACCCCAAGATGAAGTTTGTTCCTCAACAAGAGAAGTATGACCCTACTTCTTTCCAAGGAACACAAGCTCAAGATGATCTTCCACCACAAGACCACAAGCTAAAAGGCAAGGACAAGCTTCAAGAGGAGATTGATGCATTTGAAGAAGCACCTAAGGCCTTGGTCAAGTGGGTTCCCAAGACTACATCAAGTTCCACTTCATCAAGTACGACTACAACTCCAAGGATTCCCATCAAGATGGTGTGGGTCCCAAAGAAGAAGAACTAGAGAGTTCTTGAGGGTGACACCGCCAACATACTGCACTCTTATCATTTTGGCAAGGACAAGTGCAAACAACTTCCATATCTTGCACTAGTTCAAGGAGTCACAAACCCTCTTGTTGGTAAGACAAGGGACAAGGTAACCTAATGCATTCATGGACATCATCTCATGTGAATATCACTCTATGTCTATGGATATCCTTGTTTGTTCCTTGTGGGACTAACCCGTGTAGGTATTGAAAGTGCAACTCACTCCAAAGGATTGCTCCGAATGATCTACATCAACATTGAGCACCAACATCTTCAACACCTACATGAAGTCATCATCGACAAAACCCCAGGTTAGTTCATCCCTCTTAGGGGGGATATCACATCTAGGGGGAGCTTTACTCTAATCAATTGAGCTAAAGCAACTCTAATGATGTGAGCACAACAATGCTTTATGTAAAAGTGGCAACCCCACTTGTGCTTAAACGATGAGTATGACCTATGATCAAATGTTCTCATTTGACTCCTAAGTCAAATATACTCATATATAGATGACCTAGTCATCGCCAAATTGCTTGATAGATGCTAGAGTGTTTGTGCATTCTTTGTCACATATTTCATTTGTCATTTTATTGTGTGAGCATGTTGGATGCATATTTTACTCATTCGAGGACATCCATTTGTTGCTTTTATTGTTTGGCTTTTTCTCTTTTGCCAAATGGATGGACAAGAATGCCTAAGAACTCCCTCTAGCTATCTATGCTTTTCTCGTCTCAAACTCTATTCATGCTACATCACAAAGTTTGATCAAGTCAGATTCAAACCACTCTGTGTGAGCAGCACTCGGAGTCCCCGATTCGTCATAGACTTAAACTTCCAAAACCTCTTTGTGCATTTCGGTATGACCGAGTCATCCATTTCGGTCACACCGAGATCACTAAGTTGATCTAGGTTTTCAATCTCGGCAACCGATTTGAACTTTTCGGTCACACCGAGTTGCAGTAACCGCTTGCGATTCTGCATCTCGGTGCCACTGAGTTGTTCCACTCGGTCACACCAACATGGCCGGGATATATTAACCCATGGGTGAGACTTTGGAAATTTCTTTGAACCCTCTCAACCCGCGCATATCCTGCTCTGCCGCCTCGGGTCTTCGGATCATCTTGTCGCCGCCAGCGACCTCCCGCCGCTGGTTTCCATCGCCGTCAACAGAATTCTGCCCCTCCGTTGCCGCCGTAGCGAACTCTGCCGAACTAGGGTACGAGTTCGATCCTTTGTGCTATTCTTTTACCTCTGATTCGTAGCACATTGTTCTGCCATGATCATCACCACCTATGCAAACACTCTATCCACTGAAAACATCCCTTAGGTTAGATTCGATTTGAAAATTTAGGGTTAGGTCTCCGCCGAACTCATCTCGGACCGACCGAGTTGTAGAAATTGGTCTCACCGATTTGGCTTAGTCCATTGCACATGCGCTTTTCGGTCTGACCGAAAACTGCAAATCGGTGTGACCGAGTTCGATTCTCTATGAAACCCTAGCAGTCTCGGTGCCACCGAACTGTGACTCGGTCTGACCGAGTTCACTAGTTTAGGTTCCAAAAGCTGCTTTGGTATCACCGAGTTTACAAATCGGTAGATCTGAAATGCTTTCTGTGGAGAACTAAAACTAAGGTTTTAAGTCATCTGTTTTGCAAAAAATCTGAACTTTGTGATGCTCATCCACTCTACCTCATCTATATCTATTCACAGGGTCTGTTGTCAGTAAGTTTGCAGAGATGCCTGATCAAAGTGACAGTCAGAACAGGTTAGAGGAACAGGTGCATATGAGTGAGGGTTCAGATCCCTCAAGCACTTCTGATGATGGCAGCAGGAGCACTCCAAGCAACTTGCCAAAGGAAGCCACCAGATCTAGGAAGATGAGAACCTCAGAATATGAGGATGAGGATTATGTTGCCACTGAGGAGGAAGTAAGCTCCAGAAAGAAAGTGCTAAAGAAGGAATATGGCACAGCAGCTGCAACAAAGCCAGGAATGAAAACAAAGGCTCCAGCAAGAAGAGTTCCCATGTCAAAAGCCAAAGCCTCAACTGCTGAAGCTTCAAAATCAACAATGGAGTTCACACTTGAACCCAAAGAAGCTGGAGATGGCAAGAAGAGGAAGGAAAGGGTCAAGAAGACCATTGCCAGAGTCATTGGCAGGCCCTCAATGATGAGAGATCCATCTGAAGAAGAAGAGGAAGAGGAAGAGGATGTTGCACCAGCACCCAAAGCTCAGAAGCTTATGGGAGATGCAATCAAGTCAGGGGCTGCTCCATCAAAGCCCAAGTCTGCTCCCAAAGCTCCAGCTCAGAAGCCCTCAAAACCCAAGAGGAACACCAGAAGTATACCTGCTGAAGAGAAGAACAAGGCCCCAGTGCCTCAAGCTGAAGAAGATGAAGATGATTCACTTGTTATGAGGAAGTTGAAGCCCAAGATTCCTGACCATAATGATGCTCATCCAGTAGCTAAAGACATGCACATCAGGAAAGATGCTAGACTGAGATTGTGGAGACAGTCAGGTCCTTATGCTGTAAGGAGAAGGACTGCAGTTGATTATAGGTTCCATACAAAAGAACAACAAGACTTCTATGAGACAATTCTGCTTGACAAGAAGCCAATTGTGTGTGACATGAGATGGATCAACTGGGAATACATCAAGGAAAATGAAGATCACTATCCAGGAGTATATGACAGCTTCAAAGCATGTGGAGTTGATCAATTTGTTGCCCAGAAGCTCACCAAGTGGAATGATGAGCTTATCGTGCAGTTTTACTCCACAACTCACTTCTATCCAGATGGAAGGATAGTTTGGATGTCTGAAGGTACTAGGTACCAATCCACTGTTGAAGAATGGGCCAAGCTGATAAATGCTCCAGAAGATGAAGAAGATGACTTAGATGTGTATGCCACCAAGAAGAAAGACCACAACTCCATGGCAAACATGTACAAGGAGATCCCAGATAAAGCTTTGGAAACACATAAGTTTGGATCTGTACACTATCTGTTGTCTGGTCTGCCTACCATCAACTGGATCCTTAGGCACACTCTGCTACCCAAATCAGGAGATCACAAGATGATCAGAGGGCATTCAATTAACTTTCTACATATTTTTTATGTCCCTCAGAAGTTCAAAGTTATGAGATTGATTGTAGAGACAATCAAGAGGACAGCAGCTGACCAGAAGAGAAGTTGTGGGTATGCTCCACACATTCAGGAGCTCATCAACTCAAAGATGGGCACAAGCACTTATTGGTTGGACAAGGAGCACTTACCCTTATATCCTGATTTTGAAGGCAACACTGTAGTGATGAATGAGGAGGAACCATCATCAGTTCAAGCACAGGAGAACAGAGCCAAAGCAAAGGCTGAGAAAGCTGCCAAGATGCCAAGTGTTGAAGAGGCATCTCAAGTTTTCCTGAAGTCAACTTCCATATCTGATCCAGTCTACACTAAGGATTGAGAAGGGCTTGGCCACCCTGACTCAAAACCAGGAGAGCTTGGAGAGGATCATAGAAACCAAATTTTATGATCTTGATCTGAAGGTAACTGAGATTCAAACAGAAGTTGAGCAGCTTTAGGAGGAAGCAGAAGAGAAGAGAGGCAAGGCAACTACATATGCATTTCAGCGAGTGCCAAGGAGTCAGAGGTCTGCTGCGGTGCCGGTGAGAGATTCTAGAGCTACAGCATCAGCACCAGCAGCTACAGCTCCAGTGCCACCTCCAGCAGCCACTCCACCAGCTCCAACTACATCCACTGATGCCTTCGTCCTTGGAGTTCTCTCTACACCACCTCCCGAAGACCAAGCCTGAGAGACGCATAGCACTATGCATTTTCGATCTTTTCGGTAACTTGTTGCCAAAGGGGGAGAAAAATGTATAGATCATAGGCTTCGAGAGAGAGTGTTGCTTTTTATCTCTCTTGCTTTTGGTTGAACTTTATTGTGTGCTTGCTTAAATACTTTATGTTCTTGTGTGAGATACTTGTATGATCATGTGTTTGGTCATATGCTACCTTAATGCTTGTTTGGTTGATACTATCTTTTATATCTCATATATGATCATTCACTTGCTTGGTGATGAGTGCATCTTTTAAATTCTATCATTTTGAGCGCTCCACCAAGATGTATGTGACACGGAAGAGTAACCCATGATCCTAATCGATTGTGCATTTGCATTCAAAAGCAAATCTTAAATAATGCACAAATTTAGGGGGAGCTCTTTCTTATCACATACTTCTCAAAGTGACGATGTATTTCAATCTTATGATCATTTGTCGAAGCTTTGATCTATATGTTGTCATCAATTACCAAAAAGGGGGAGATTGAAAGTGCAACTATCCCTGGGTGGTTTTGATAATTCCTAACAACATATAGCTTATTGAGCTAATGCTATTTTAAGATAAATATTTCAGGAAAGCTCGATGATTGGCATGGCATGGATTAGGAAAGTGGACCCCTCAAAATGTTAAGGACAAAATATTGGCTCAAGCTCAAAGCACAAGACTCTACATTTTACTTTTAGTGATCCAAGATCACATTGAGTCCATAGGAAAAGCCAATACTATTAAAAGGGGGTGAGGTGTTGCTTAATGAGTTACTTGCTCAAAATGCTTAGTGATATGCTCCATAAACCCTCAACTACTTTCTCACATCCACATATGTCCCAAACCAAAAGTCAAACTCGTCCCCACCGAAATCTTTCTATCCGGCGCCACCGAGTTCACTTGACATAGCCACTGCCACAAACCCTAGTCACTTCGGTCTCACCGATAGGGATCTCGGTCTCACCGAGATGGGATTGCAACCTCTCTGTTTCCCTTCATAACGTTTCGGTCCAACCGAGATGAGCGATCGGTCCCACCGAGATTGCAATGCAAACTCTCTGTTTCCCCTTTGTAACGTTTCGATCTAACCGAGATGAGCGAATCAGTCCCACCGAGTTTTCCTGACCAACTCTCTGTTTGTCTATTACAAAAATTGGTCCCACCGAGTTTGTGTAATCGTTCTCACCGAGATTACGTTATGCCCTAACCCTAACGACATCGGTCCCACCGAGTTGACATGTCGGTCCCACCGAAAATTCTAACGTTCACATTTTGAACTAAATCGGTCTGACCGAGTTCTCTGATTCTGTCCAACCGAGTTTGGTGATTTGTGTGTAACGGTTAGATTTTGTTTGGAGGCTATATATACCCCTCCACCCACTCTTCATTCGTGGAGAGAGCCATCAGAACATGCCTACACTTCCAACATACATTTTCTGAGAGAGAACCACCTACACTTGTGTTGAGGTCGAGATATTCCATTCCGACCACATAAATCTTGATCTCTAGCCTTCCCCAAGTTGCTTTCCACTCAAATCATCTTTCTACCAAATCCAATCCTATGAGAGAGTTGAGTGTTGGGGAGACTATCACTTGAGTTGAGTGTTGGGGAGACTATTACCTTTTGGAGAGTGGTGTCTCCTAGATTGGCTAGGTGTCACTTGGGAGCCTCCGTCAAGATTGTGGAATTGAACCAAGGAGTTTGTACGGGCAAGGAGATCACCTACTTCGTGAAGATCTACCCTAGTGAGGCAAGTCCTTCGTGGGCGATGGCAATGGTGGGATAGACAAGGTTGCTTCTTCGTGGACCCTTCGTGGGTGGAGCCCTCCGTGGACTCGCACAACTGTTACCCTTCGTGGGTTGAAGTCTCCATCAACGTGGATGTACGATAGCACCACCTATCGGAACCACGCCAAAAATCTTCGTGTCTACATTGCGTTTGCTCCCTCCAAACTCCTCATATGCAATTGTTTTGCATTCTGCTGCTATACTCTTAGAATTGCATGTGTAGGTTGATTACTTGATTTGTGCTAAGTTGCTAAAATCTGCCAAGACTTAAAATTGGGAAAAGGCTAGATTTTTATTTGGTCAAGTAGCCTAATCACCCCCCCCCCTCTAGACATACTTTCGATCCTACACATTGTTGGATGCATATCCTTCCAGTGTTACTGTCTTCAAACGAATGTCATGAGATCTGAGAAAATCCAGGTGCTTCCTGAACCATCGATTGGTTATACCTTTTTCTCCATGTGTTAGTGCCTAAATAGAGATGAAGATTGAAAACAGTTAATGTCTAAAAAGATTATGTTGAAATAGTGATAGCTCAACGATTAATTATAGTACATTATATATGGGCTTTCAATGTGCGTGAAATCATCACCTTTATATACAAATTCTCCAGACATGGAAAGCTTTGCAGCAAGCCAATAATTGTGTTCAGATCAAAACACCACATACTGATATGTAAGGTCTGACAGAATCCACCTCCACTGATAGGATGGACAAGCTCTTCATTGAGCATAGAACATAATATTAGTACCAAAAGTGTACTCCAAGATGATACTTATTTATGCGCACAAATGAAAAAGGCAGATTACAAAAGTTTACGTGAATAATATACAGTACCTCAATAGGTGTGGAGACAAACACCATTTTGAACCATCTAAAAGGATCACGAATTGCACCCAAGGTCTCCAGTTTAGGCGCAGAGACTATAGTTATTTGCGAAGGTACTATACTAGAATCAAGGAGCAACCTTTGAAGTGAAGGGGCATCTTCGATGATGAGGTCATGTCCAAAAAAACAAATTCCCATGATTACAAGGTGGGGCGACTTTATTTTGAGACAACGGGTATGAATTTCCATTGCAAAAACAAGCAGCAAGCGCTCCAGGGCAGGGCAGCTGGAGTGGATGATGTTGTGCAGTGCGGCCTCCGACAGATCAACCACCACAAGCGCAAGTTTTTTTAGCAGTGGGAGTCGAAGCATTTGTACCAGATTGTCTGCTAGATGGCACCGGGTAAAGGTGGCGGTGTGGAGAGAGAGGAGGAAAACCACGTGATGGACATCGGTGGTGAGGGCACAGATACATCGGTTCGTGGTATGTTACATACATAGTCATGGTAGAACTCAAGCTGCTGGAGTTTATCGAACTGACGGGATGTCAGCCAGGCGGCCACCATGCAGGGTATGTCCAGCAGGTAGCATGTCGGGATGCAGATGCGTTGAATGGAGCCCCCGTGGGAGGAGATGATGGCTCCGGGGAGTTCGGAATCATCATCGACAGATAGCTGACGACAGTCGAGATTAAGAGGCGTGGTGCGCCACAGAGTGCGCCACCGAGATGCGAGGACTTGTGTGCGGCAGCCATCCTTGGTGGGGAGAAGGGACATGATCGCCCCAAGGATTCCATCCGGGAGATCGCTGATGCGGTCCGCCGGAGATTCTGCTGGTTCCTCAGGTCCAGGGGGCGCTTCTGGCCGCATAGCCGGGTCCAAGATCTACATCCGGCAACGGCGCTGGTTGGAGCCTCATCTGTGTACATACCAATCTGAAAGAAAAAATGGCATAACATGTAGGACATTTGAAATCAATTCTCAAGATCTGGCCACGAATTACTAGCACGCAAGATAACCCTAGTCGGATTATTAGCAACAATCATTTGTACAGAACAAACAATTAATCACTAACTCTATACGGATAACATTCAAACAATCAATACACTACATGCATCTAACGGATCTTAATTACTCTGATTTCATGTACTGAGAGAACACAACCATAGGATTTGTATTCCAGAAAAATTATAGAGGGGCGGGGTGGGGGGGATTAACCAGAGAAAACACTTGATATGTTTGCCGCACAAATGGGTATATAGATGACTAACCGATTTTCCGTCGGAGTCGCAGTTGTTGCCGGAGTTGCTGTTGACCTCCGGCTCCGGCTGGGGGGTCACGACGGTGCCGATGAATTCAAGGTCGTGCTGCTGCCCGCGTGAGACCTCGTCGGCGGCAACGAAAACCTCTGTGGCCAGCTTCACGCGTTGTGCGGGTGCTTCACCAGCCCCGGTGTCGCCACTCCCTCCGATGGTGCGCTTCGGCGGCATCGTCATACACTCCAGAGTCCAGACGTCGGTGATCACTGTGGACCGGGGGTGCGGCCGCCTATTATGGCCGGAGCCACGGGCGCGCAATTAATACGGACCAGTGGGAGCGAGGCAGGCTGCGGTCAAAAGTTGTCTCGCCTCTCGGTGAGCCTGCGCGCTGGACGTCTGCCATTCTTACCATCATTTCACACAGCTACTCGCACGCCTCCCCGTCAATTCACACACCTACACGCACGCCTCCCCGTCTTCCTGCGCGGCGAACTACTCGCATGCGTCGCGTCAACTCACGCCTGCTCGCACGGCACACGGGGCGTGTGGCAGCACGTATATTTTTTGGTTTATTTTCTGCCGCTTTACTGCTTCACTAAACTGTTTGCGTTGAAGAGATGCACAAATCCTGCGTTGAACATCTCGCACGCTTCCCGGTGAACCTGTGCACCGAACAAGTTTTGGATTTACTAGAATTTTAAAACCAGACATCTCAATGTTTTTCCGGCAATCAACAGTGCCCTAGTGTCTGAAACTCATTCCCATTTCTTGCATGGGACCTAAGAATGCACCCAAGGACACAGATTTGATTTTTCAACCAATTTATATGCACTGGAGCATGTGCATGTAGTTCAAATTAATTATGCACATAAATGCATTGAAAACTCAGTTAATGCATAAAAATGTCCAAACGAACCCCGAAAAATCACAAAAATTGACACAACACTCCTGTTGTTCTATGTTGACATGAGAAAAAAAATTGGAAGCAATAAGAGGCAATGGATATCGTTTCGGCCCAAAGGTGGGACGTTCCCTACCGAAACCATCATGCTTGTTGTGAGAAGCTCTGGTTTGTGAAAAGCATATACCCAAACCTGCCCCAAATGGGACAAAAAATTTACCACGGCATGTTGATGCCGCTCCATGATAGCATGCCAAGTTTCATGAATTTCAGACGAGTTTTGGATTTAATAGAATTTAAAAACCAGGCATCTCAATGTTTTGCCGGCAATCAACGGTGCCCTGGTGTTTGAAATTCATTCCCATTTCTTGTATGGGACCTAAGCCTGCACCCAAGGACACAGATTTGATTTTCAACCAATTTATATGCACTGGAGCATGTGCATGTAGTTCAAATTTGAATTATGCACATAAATGCATTGAAAACTCAGTTAATGCATAAAAATGTCCAAACGAACCCCAAAAAATAACACAACACTCCTGTTGTTCTATGTTGACACGAGAAAATTTTTGAAAGCAATAAGAGGCAATGGATATCGTTTCGTCCCCAAAGGTGGGGCATTCCCTACCGAAACCATTATGCTTGTTGTGAGAAGCTCTGGTTTGTGAGAAGCATATACCCAAACCTGCTCCAAATGGGACAAAAAATTTACCACAGCATGTTGATGCCGCTCCATGATAGCATACCAAGTTTCATGAATTTCAGACGAGTTTTGGATTACTAGAATTTAAAAACCAGGCATCTCAATGTTTTGCCGGCAATCAACGGTGCCCTGGTGTTTGAAATCCATTCCCATTTCTTGCATGGGACCTAAGCATGCACCCAAGGACACAGATTTGTTTTTTCAACCAATTTATATGCACTCGAGCATGTGCATATAGTTCAAATTTGAATTATGCACATAAATGCATTGAAAACTCAGTTAATGCATAAAAATTTCCAAACGAACCCTGAAAAATCACAAAAAATAAAACAACACTCATGTTGTTCTATGTTGACACAAGAAAAATTTTGAAAGCAATAAGAGGCAATGGATATCGTTTCGTCCCCAAAGGTGGGGCGTTCCCTACCGAAACCATCATGCTTGTTGTGAGAAGCTCTGGTTTGTGAGAAGCATATACCCAAACCTGCCTCAAATGGGACAAAAAATTTACCACGACATGTTGATGCCGCTCCATGATAGCATGCCAAGTTTCATGAATTTCAGACGAGTTTTGGATTTACTAGAATTTAAAAACCAGGTATCTCAATGTTTGCGGCCGAGTGACGGTGGTAGGGTGTTTGACATTCATTCCCTTACTTGCATGGGACCTAAGCATGCACCCAAGGACAAAGATTTGATTTTTCAACCAATTTATATGCACTAGAGCATGTGCATGTAGTTCAAATTTGAATTATGCACATAAATGCATTGAAAACTCACTTAATGCATAAAAATGTCCAAACGAACCTTGAATAATTCCAATTATTTTATGACACATATATAGTTGCATGATCACTGCAGATAAAAGCTCTAGCAATTCAAACACCGTCCATGGTCGCTGTGACCCCATTATGTAATTCAAATCAAGACGAAAAATCAAGTAGATCCCACACAGTTTATTATAACCAACCGTGTGAGATGCAGCACAAAATATCTTGGAGCACCGTTGGAGTATAGTACGCATACGGCTTACGCGAGAAGGTGCGACGGCTACAATCCACATCCCGCTCTGAATAAGGGACCGTGTCTGATGACACTTTGCGCGCCAGTTTTTTGGCTGAAGCGATTCCAAATTTTCGGCTTCCGCGGAAATATCTACCTCCCCGCCCCCTCACCCTTACCAAAAGCCACATTTCCCCTGTTTCCGCCTTCCTTTCCAAGTTGAAACCTTCACTCCCTTCTTGCAGCACCGCCGCCTCCTCGCCGGCGACCCTCCTTCACGCTGCTCGGCCTCGCCTATCCAGGCAGGTAGTCCACTGTAACGCCCCGGATCCGATGCGCCAGGTGTCTTCCAGTTTTTCGTCGTTGTTGCCATGTCATTTGCTTGCGTGTTGCATTTTGCCATGTCATCATCTGCATTTCATCTGCATATTTTTCGAAACTTGCATCCGGCCTTTTTTCCCCGTTGTCCGTTTCGCGATCCGACACTCACACGCGCCCATCGCCCCTATCAGACCTTGTTTCGTGAGCGGGAGAAAACGTTCTTAGAATGGGCCGAGATGTGTTGAGTGGCCTTGGTATAGCACCGGTAGACCGGCCGTCAAATTTCGTTCCATTTGGAGGTCGTTTGATGCCCCAACGGTTAACCGCGTAGCCCGAAACCCCTCTCTCTTTGCAGCCCAACACCCCTTCACCACAGCCCACTAGCCCATCCTAACCCCCTCTGTCGGGGATATACCCCGCAGTATGACCCGGCTGGAGATATAACCCGGCTGGGATTGGGTGTTTCATTGATGACCCGGTAGACTATCAGCCGGCAGGAATAGTTAAGTAGGTTAAGCTCGCGGGAACAGTTGAGCATTGTAACCCGGCAGACATAGTCATGTAACCCGGCAGACACAGCCATGTAACCCGGCACATGTTAAGCCAGACGGTAAGCCAGGTGGTAAGCCAAATCGTAAGCCAGACGGTAAGCCAGATGGTAAGCCAGATGGTAAGTCGGATCGTAAGCTAGATTGTAAGAAGCCCAAGACGTTAAGAAGCCCATGGTGAGACGTCAAAATTGTTGGGGAACGTAGCAATAATTCAAAATTTTCCTACGTGTCACCAAGATCAATCTAGGAGATGCTAGAAACGAGAGAGAGGGAGTGCATCTTCATACCCTTGAAGACCGCTAAGCGGAAGCGTTACAAGAACGCGGTTGATGGAGTCGTACTCGCGGCGATTCAAATCGCGGAAGATCCGATCTAGCGCCGAACGGACGGCGCCTCCGCGTTCAACACACGTACAGCCCGGGGATGTCTCCTCCTTCTTGATCCAGCAAGGGGAGAGGAGAAGTTGAGGGAGAAGTCCAGCAGCACGACGGCGTGGTGGCAATGGAGCTCGTGGTTCTCCGGCAGAGCTTCGCTAAGCACTACGGAGGAGGAGGAGGAGGAGGAGGTGTATGAGGAGGGAGGGCCGCGCCAGGGAAGAGGTGCCGCTGCCCTCCCACCCCTCCACTATATATAGGGGCAAGGGGAGAGGGGGAGGCGCCCTAGGGTTTCCCCTAGGGGGCGGCGGCCAAGCAGATTGGATCTCCCTAGGGAAAATCCTAGGGAGACTTGCCCCCCAAGCCAAGCAGGTGGAGGCTTGCCTCCCAAGACAGCTGGAGGCACCCCACCTTCCCAAGTAACGTGGGAAAGGGTGTGGGGGGCGCACCACCCCTTAGTGGGCTGGTTTGCCCCTTCCCCTTTGGCCCATGAGGCCCTCCAACACTTGTCGGGGCTCCCGAAACACCTTTCGGTCATGCTGGCCATAGCCTGGTACCCCGGAACACTTCCGCACTCCAATACCCTTCGTCCAACATATCGATCTTCACCGCCGGACCATTCTGGAACTCCTCGTGACGTCCGGGATCCTATCCGGGACTCCGAACAACCTTCGGTAACCACATATAATTTCTCATAACAACTCTAGCGTCACCGAACCTTAAGTGTGTAGACCCTACGGGTTCGGGAACCATGCAGACATGACCGAGACATCTCTCCGGCCAATAACCAACAGCGGGATCTGGATACCCATGTTGGCTCCCACATGTTCCATGATGATCTCATCGGATGAACCACGATGTCGAGGATTCAATCAATCCCGTATGCAATTCCCTTTGTCAATCGGTATGTTACTTGCCCGAGATTCGATCATCGGTATCCCAATACCTCGTTCAATCTCGTTACCGGAAAGTCACTTTACTCGTTCTGTAATGCATGATCCCGTGACTAACTACTTAGTCACATTGAGCTCATTATGATGATACATTACCGAGTGGGCCCAGAGATACCTCTCCGTCATACGGAGTGACAAATCCCAGTCTCGAGTCGTGCCAACCCAACAGACACTTTCGGAGATACCTGTAGTGCACCTTTATAGCCACCCAGTTACGTTGTGACGTTTTGTACACCCAAAGCATTCCTACGGTATCCAGGAGTTGCACAGTCTCATGGTCTAAGGAAACGATACTTGACATTAGAAAAGCTCTTAGCAAACGAACTACACGATCTTGTGCTATGCTTAGGATTGGGTCTTGTCCATCACATCATTCTCCTAATGATGTGATCCTGTTATCAATGACATCCAATGTCCATGGTCAGGAAACCATAACCATCTATTGATCAACGAGCTAGTCAACTAGAGGCTTACTAGGGACTGTTGTGGTCTATGTATTCACACATGTATTACGGTTTCCAGTTAATACAATTATAGCATGAACAATAGACAATTATCATGAACAAGGAAATACAATAATAACCATTTTATCATTGCCTCTAGGGCATATTTCCAACAGTCTCCCACTTGCACTAGAGTCAATAATCTAGTTCACATCACTATGTGATTGTAATGAATCCAACACCCATGGGGTTTGTTCATATCTCGCTTGTGAGAGAGGTTATTAGTCAATGGGTCTGAACCTTTCAGATCCGTGTGTGCATTACAAATCTCTATGTCATCTTGTAGATGCAGCTACCACGCGCTACTTGGAGCTATTCCAAATAACTGCTCTACTATACGAATCCGGTTTACTACTCAGAGTCATCCGGATTAGTGTCAAAGTTTGCATCGACGTAACCCTTTACGACGAACTCTTTTACCACCTCCATAATCGAGAAAATTCCTTAGTCCACTAGTTACTAAGGATAAGTTCGACCGCTGTCATGTGATCCATTCCTGGATCACTATTGTACCCCTTGACTAACTCATGGCAAGGCACACTTCAGGTGCGGTACACGGCATAGCATACTGTAGAGTCTACATCTAAAGCATAGGGGACGACCTTTGTCCTTTCTCTCTCTTCTGCCGTGGTCAGGTCTTGAGTCTTACTCAATACTCACACCTTGTAACACAGCCAAGAACTCCTTCTTTGCTGATCTATTTTGAACTCCTTCAAAATCTTGTCACGGTACGTATTCATTTGAAAGTACTATTAAGCGTTTTTATCTATCCTTATAGATCTTGATGCTCATGTTCAAGTAGCTTAATCTAGGTTTTCCATTAAAAAACACTTTTCAAATATCCCTATATGCTTTCCAGAAATTCTACATCATTTCTGATCAACAATATGTCAACAACATATACTCATCAGTAATTCTATAGTGCTTCCACTCACTTCTTTGGAAATACAAGTTTCTCATAAACTTTGTATAAACCCAAAATCTTTGATCATCTCATCAAAGCGTACATTCCAACTCCAAGATGCTTACTCCAGTCCTTAGAAGGATTGCTGGAGCTTTGCATACTTGTTAGCATCTTTCAGGATTGACAAAACCTCCTGGTTGTATCATATACAACCTTTCCTCAAGAAAATCGTCGAGGAAACAATGTTTTGACATCCCATCTGCAAGATTTCATAAATAATGCAGTAGCTGCTAATATAATTCCAACAGACTCTTAGCATCGCTACGAGTGAGAAAGTCTCATCGTAGTCAACTCCTTGAACTTGTCGGAAAACATCTTAACGACAAGTCGAGCTTTCTTAATGGTGACACTTACCATTATTGTCCGTCTTCCTTTTAAAATCCATCTGTACCCAACAGCCTTACGACTATCAAGTAGTTCTTTCAAAGTCTACCTTTGTTTTCATACATGGATCCTCTCGGATTTTATGGCCTCGAGCCATTCGTCGGAATCCGGGCTCACCATCGCTTCTCCATAGCTCGTAGGTTCATTGTTGTCTAGCAACATGACTTCCAAGACAGGATTACGTACCACTCTGAAGTAGTACGCATCCTTGTCGACCTACGAGGTTTGGTAGTGACTTGATCCGAAGTTTCATGATCACTATCATAAGCTTCCACTTCAATTGGTGTAGGTGCCACAGGAACAACTTCCTGTGCCCTGCTACACACTAGTTGAAGTGATGGTTCAATAACCTCATCAAGTCTCCACCATCCTCCCACTCAATTCTTTCGAGAGAAACTTTTCCTCGAGAAAGGACCTATTTCTAGAAACAATCACTTTGCTTCCGGATCTGAAATAGGAGGTATACCCAACTGTTTTGAGTGTTCTATGAAGATGCATTTATCCGCTTTGGGTTCGAGCTTATCAGCCTGAAACCTTTTTCACATAAGCGTCGTAGCCCCAAACTTTTAAGAAACGACAGCTTAGGTTTCTCTAAACCATAGTTCATACGGTGTCGTCTCAACAGAATTGCGTGGTGCCCTATTTAAAGTGAATGCGGTTGTCTCTAATGCCTAACCCATAAACGATAGTGGTAATTCGATAAGACACATCGTGGTATGCACCATATCCAATAGGGTGCAGTTATGATGTTCGGACACACCATCACACTATGGTGTTTCAGGCGGTATTAGTTGTGAAACAATTTCCACAATGTCTTAATTGTGTGCCAAACTCGTAACTCAGATATCATCTCTATGATCATATCATAGACATTTTATCCTCTTGTCACGACGATCTTCAACTTCACTCTGAAATTACTTGAACCTTTCAATAATTCAGACTTGTGTTTCATCAAGTAAATATACTTAGCATCTACTCAAATCATCTGTGAAGTAAGAACATAACGATATCCACTGCGTGCCTCAGCACTCATTGGACTGCACACATCAAATGTATTACTTCCAACAAGTTGCTCTCTTGTTCCATCTTACTGAAAACGAGGCCTTTCAGTCATCTTGCCCATGTGGTATGATTTGCATGTCTCAAGTGATTCAAAATCAAGTGAGTCCAAACGATCCATCTGTATGGAGTTTCTTCATGCATATCTACCAATAGACATGGTTCGCATGTCTCAATCTTTTCAAAAACGAGTGAGTCCAAAGATCCATCAACATGGAGCTTCTTCATGCGTTTTATACCAGTATGACTCAAATGGCAGTGCCACAAGTATGTGGTACTATCATTACTATTTATATCTTTTGGCATGAACATGTGTATCACTAGATCGAGATTCAATGAACCATTCATTTTAGGTGCAAGACCATTGAAGGTATTACTCAAATAAACAGAGTAACCATTATTCTCCTTAAATGAATTACCGTATTGCGATAAACATAATCCAATCATGTCTATGCTCAACACAAACACCAAATAACGATTATTTAGGTTTAACACCAATCTCGATGGTAGAGGGAGTGTGCGATGTTTGATCACATCAACCTTGGAAACACTTCCAACACATATCGTCATCTCACCTTTAGCTAGTCTCCGTTTACTCCATAGCCTTTTATTTCGAGTCTCCAACACTTAGCAACCGAACCGGTATCTAATACCCTGGTGCTACTAGGAGTACTAGTAAAATACACATTAATATAACGTATATCCAATATACTTCTGTCAACCTTGCCTGCCTTCTCATCTACCAAGTATCTAGGGTAGTTCTGCTTCAGTGACCGTTCCCCTCATTACAGAAGCACTTAGTCTCGGGTTTGGGTTCAACCTTGGGTTTCTTCACTAGAGCAGCAACTGATTTGCCATTTCATGAAGTATCCCTTCTTTCCCTTTCCCTTCTTGAAACTAGTGGTTTTACTAACCATCAACAATTGATGCTCCTACTTGATTTCTACTTTCGCGGTGTCAAACATCGCGAGTTGCTCAAGGATCATCATGTCTATCCCTGATATGTTATAGTTCATCACGAAGCTCTAATAGCTTGGTGGCAGTGACTATGGAGAACCATCACTATCTCATCTGGAAGATTAACTCCCACTCGATTCAAGCGATTGTAGTACTCAGACAATCTGAGCACATGCTCAACGATTGAGCTTTTCTCCCTTAGTTTGCAGGCTTAAGAAACTTGTCGGAGGTCTCACACCTCTTGACGTGGGCACGAGCTTAAAATCCCAATTTCAGCTCTTGGAACATCTCATATGTTCCGCGACGTTTCAAAATGTCTTCGGTGCCTCAATTCTAAACCGTTTAACATTACGCACTGAACTATCACGTAGTCATCAAAACATGTATGTCAGATGTTCGCAACATCCACAAACGACGCTCGAGGTTCAGCACACCGAGCGGTGCATTAAGGACATAAGCCTTCTGTGCAGGAATGAGGACAATCCTCAGTTTACGGACCCAGTCCGCATAATTGCTACTATCAACTTTCAACTAAATTTTCTCTAGGAACATATCTTAGTAGAACTAAAGCGTAAGCTACGACATAATTTGCAAAGACCTTTTGACTATGTTCATGATAATTAAGTTCATCTAATCAAATTATTTAATGAACTCCCACTCAGATAGACATCCCTCTAGTCATCTAAGTGATATATGATCCGAGTCAACTAGGTCGTGTCCGATCATCACGTGAGACGGACTAGTCATCGTCGGTGAACATCTTCATGTTGATCATATCTTCTATACGACTCATGTTCGACCTTTCGGTCTCTTGTGTTCCGAGGCCATGTCTGTACATGCTAGGCTCGTCAAGTCAACCTAAGTGTTTCGCATGTGTAAATCTGGCTTACACCCGTTGTATGCGAACGTTAGAATCTATCACACCCGATCATCACGTGGTGCTTCGAAACAACGAACCTTCGCAACGGTGCACAGTTAGGGGGAACACATCTCTTGAAATTTTAGTGAGGGATCATCTTATTTATGCTACCGTCGTTCTAAGCAAATAAGATGTAAACATGACAAACATCACATGCAAATCATAAAGTGACATGATATGGCCAATATCATCTTGCGCCTTTTGATCTCCATCTTCGAGGTGCGGCATGATCACCTTCGTCACCGGCATGACACCATGATCTCCATCATCGTGTCTTCATGAAGTTGTCTCGCCAACTATTACTTCTACTACTATGGCTAACGGTTAGCAATAAAGTAAAGTAATTACATGGCGTTTTTCATTGACACGCAGGTCATACAATAAATTAAGACAACTCCTATGGCTCCTGCCGGTTGTCATACTCATCGACATGCAAGTCGTGATTCCTATTACAAGAACATGGTCAATCTCATACATCACATATATATAATTCATCACATCCTTTTGGCCATATCACATCACATAGCATACCCTGCAAAAACAAGTTAGACGTCCTCTAATTGTTGTTGCATGTTTTACGTGGCTGCTATGGGTTTCTAGCAAGAACGTTTCTTACCTACGCAAAAGCCACAACGGTGATATGCCAATTGCTATTTACCCTTCATAAGGACCCTCTTCATCGAATCCGATCCGACTAAAGTGGGAGAGACAGACACCCGCTAGCCACCTTATGCATCAAGTGTATGTCAGTCGGTGGAACCTGTCTCACGTAAGAGTACGTGTAAGGTCGGTCCGGGCCGCTTCATCCCACAATGCCGCCGAATCAAGATAAGACTAGTAACGGCAAGCAAGTTGAACAAATCATCGCCCACAACTACTTTGTGTTCTACTCGTGCATAGAATCTACGCATAGACCTAGCTCATGATGCCACTGTTGGGGAACGTAGCAATAATTCAAAATTTTCCTACGTGTCACCAAGATCAATCTAGGAGATGCTAGCAACGAGAGAGAGGGAGTGCATCTTCATACCCTTGAAGATCGCTAAGCGGAAGCGTTACAAGAACACGGTTGATGGAGTCGTACTCGCGGCGATTCAAATCGCGGAAGATCCGATCTAGCGCCGAACGGACGGCGCCTCCGCGTTCAACACACGTACAGCCCGGGGACGTCTCCTCCTTATTGATCCAGCAAGGGGAGAGGAGAAGTTGAGGGAGAACTCCAGCAGCACGACGGCGTGGTGGCAATGGAGCTCGTGGTTCTCCGGCAGAGCTTCGCTAAGCACTACGGAGGAGGAGGAGGAGGTGTATGAGGAGGGAGGGCTGCGCCAGGGAAGAGGTGCGGCTGCCCTCCCACCCCTCCACTATATATAGGGGCAAGGGGAGAGGGGGAGGCGCCCTAGGGTTTCCCCTAGGGGGCGGCGGCCAAGCAGATTGGATCTCCCTAGGGAAAATCCTAGGGAGACTTGCCCCCCAAGCCAAGATGGTGGAGGCTTGCCTCCCAAGCCAGGTGGAGGCGCCCCACCTTCCCAAGTAACGTGGGAAAGGGTGTGGGGGGCGCACCACCCCTTAGTGGGCTGGTTTGCCCCTTCCCCTTTGGCCCATGAGGCCCTCCAACACTTGTCGGGGCTCCCGAAACACCTTTCGGTCATGCTGGCCATAGCCTGGTACCTCCGGAACACTTACGGACTCCAATACCCTTCGTCCAATATATCGATCTTCACCGCCAGACCATTCCGGAACTCCTCGTGACGTCCGGGATCCTATCCGGGACTCCGAACAACCTTCGGTAACCACATATAATTTCTCATAACAACTCTAGCGTCACCGAACCTTAAGTGTGTAGACCCTACGGGTTCGGGAACCATGCAGACATGACCGAGACATCTCTCCGGCCAATAACCAACAGCGGGATCTGGATACCCATGTTGGCTCCCACATGTTCCACGATGATCTCATCGGATGAACCACGATGTCGAGGATTCAATCAATCCCGTATGCAATTCCCTTTGTCAATCGGTATGTTACTTGCCCGAGATTTGATCATCGGTATCCCAATACCTCGTTCAATCTCGTTACCGGCAAGTCACTTTACTCGTTCTGTAATGCATGATCCCGTGACTAACTACTTAGTCACATTGATCTCATTATGATGATACATTACCGAGTGGGCCCAGAGATACCTCTCCGTCATACGGAGTGACAAATCCCAGTCTCGATTCGTGCCAACCCAACAGACACTTTCGGAGATACCTGTAGTGCACCTTTATAGCCACCCCGTTACGTTGTGACATTTTGTACACCCAAAGCATTCCTACGGTATCCGGGAGTTGCACAATCTGGAAACAATACTTGACATTAGAAAAGCTCTTAGCAAACGAACTACACGATCTTGTGCTATGCTTAGGATTGGGTCTTGTCCATCACATCATTCTCCTAATGATGTGATCCCTTTATCAATGACATCCAATGTCCATGGTCAGGAAACCATAACCATCTATTGATCAACGAGCTAGTCAACTAGAGGCTTACTAGGGACATGTTGTGGTCTATGTATTCACACATGTATTACGGTTTCTAGTTAATACAATTATAGCATGAACAATAGACAATTATTATGAACAAGGAAATACAATAATAACCATTTTATCATTGCCTCTAGGGCATATTTCCAACAAAAATAAGGTTAAATCTTAAGTCCGAGTTGGACTCTACATGTAACCCGCCCCTTCAGCTTATATAAGGAGGGGCGGGGCACCCCAAAAGGGACAAGAAACAATCTCTAGGGCTAGACACCGAGAGCCGTTCCCGGCGACTCTCCCGTGATCATAATGAGACCTAGCCTCAAACGGCATGTAGGGTTGTTACCGGATGATGTTTCCCGGGGCCCGAAGCTGTCTAAATCCTTGTCTTGTGTTGCGTCTATCGATTCTGCTCAACCTCTCTCAAGCTACTACAAAGATGCGTTGGCCTCACGACTAAGTCCTCATACTAGGACATCTGCCGTGAGAATTCTACGACAAGTGGCGCCCACCGTGGGGCTCGCGCACGGTGGTGTTGAGTTCTTGGAGGGATCTCTCCGAGGGATCGAGAAGCTTGCAATTTTCCGGAGGAAGAATATCCAGATCGAACGGATCTACATCAGCTTGAGGATCGTCAGTCCAAGTTTATAATCTGTGATTTCTAAAAGTTTAAGAGGTTTTAGGGTTACACGGCGGATTACAAATCGAGCTGCCATCGTCGCCGAGAGCGACTTAAAATTCTTCTTTACATAACTACCATGGCAAGGAAAATAGATGAGATTCCAAATTGAGCCGGACTCGGACTCGCTGGTCGCGCCTCTGCCTTTGAGCCGCCAAGGATACTGCCGTCCTTCGACCCGGAAGAAGATTCTCCCGAGCTCAGACTCCTCTGTTGACCGCTCTATTGACCTGAACAGCAGCGATGGGTTATCCGCTACCATGACGGCCGGGTCAAACCTGTCTGGGCCGACCTGCCAATCCTCCACCGCTACGGCTCTGCCACGGCCGATGCGCCGTTCCGCCGCCGCGGTCTCAAACCTCCGCCTCGGCCACGACCGCGCTAAGGTGCCTTGGCCTCTGCCACCGAGCTGGTCCGTTTCGAGCTGCCGCCTACCTCTTTCGCCATGGAGAGCCGCCTCTGCTGCTGGCCTTCTGCCGCCGTGTTTTTGCCTCGACACGGCTATTTACTGTCGCCGCTGCAAGCCGTCCTTGTTGAATCGCCTGGGTCCTCCGCCTCTGAGCGCCTCCTCCGGCGCGCCTCACTGGAGAGCCTCGACAGCGCTCTCTCGGCCGGCCTCGATCCGCCCAGCAGATTCGTTTCAATTTCTGAGGAGTTTGGTGATCCAAATGTTATATCAGCCGCCCGTTGACTTACCATGATCCGCCGCTTGTGGCCTCGATCGAATCGCCAGCAAGCTGCTGCTCCGGCACCATCGTAAATCGCCGCCTCCGAGGCCGTTTCCATTGAGTTGCGCTGCTGCCCCGATGTATTGCGCCCGCCGGCTCTGCCGTGAACCGCCCACGCCGGCCGCCCGCAGATTTCTCGCGCCGCGGCGACTTTGCCCCCGCGAGCCCTCATTGGCTTGAGCAGCCGTCGCCTCCGTGGTTTGCCTTGCCTCGCCCTGCACGGATTCGTTCCGACTTGCGGTCTGCCTGCGTCAAGACGCCGCTCACTTCTGCCCGCGCGTGGCCTCTCAGCCGCCGGCCGCTACGGCCGTCGTTGCAAGCCGGTGTCACTTCGGCGCTGCTTCCAAGTTGTCGCTCCAAGGACCGTTTCTACCGCTCCGTCTCAACCCGCCGACTTTCGTCGTTGCCGGTTCGCGCCCATCTCCGCACCGGGTCTCTGGGCGCTGGGTTTCATCATCCGCCCAGCTTGCCTGCGCCGCGGCCGTCCCTCGAGCCAGCCACTGTCGGTTTACCTCGCTGCCGCATCACATCTCTGCCGAGTCACCTTACTGCCCCCGCGGCCTGCTGAGTCGCCGGCCCTGCTGAGTCGCCGCTCCTGAGCCGGCCTACCGCTCCTCCTTTTGTTGCGCCATAGCTCGTCTCCGCTCCATCTCCGCCTCCCGCAGTTTCCGAGCGCTCCACAGCTCCATAGGCCTCGGCCTCGAGCCGCCGTCGCAGGGTCGTCCTTGTTTCCGGGTCGCCACTCTGCCAGAGGATATCCAAATCGACGCCGCCGCCTTGCTCCGTCTCCGCAGAGCCGCCGGTCGCCGTCATCACTTTCGTGGCCAGTTCTGCCCTCCGCCTCTGCCGCGCGTGGCCGTAGCCTCGTGCTGAGCCGCCTTCGAGGTCCGGTTGCTCTGTTCCTCCACACCAAGGCCGCTGCTGGCTTGCCTCACGCTGGAGTTGCCGGAGAGCCGGCCTGATGCCATCTCCGTGTGACTCGCCACTGCGAGCCGCCGCTGGAGAGCCGCCTCGCGCCTCCGCCAATTGCCGTCCCCACGGCCGAATGCCAAGTCATGGTCGAGCCACCCCATGGGTCCAGCACCTCGCCGGTGGTCTCGCCTCGCCTTGTCAAGTTGCCACGGTTCTTCCTCTCCGCCTTGCCATCTTGAAATCGCCTTGACCAGCGCCTTTAAGCCACCGCCGCCTTGGGCTGACTCTCCCGCCTTGGAGCTGCTTCGCCTCCCGAGACGCCGGTCCGCACCACCAACGAGCCGTACTGAGCCGCCTCCGAGGAACGCTGCTGGTGTCTGAGTCGTTGCCTCCATCTCGACAAGACGTGGGGATTCGGTTGAGAGTAGTAGCAAACCAGGAAGTTTACTGTGTCGTGGAACCAGCACAGTAGTATATTGAGGGCCATAACAAGGTCAAAGCAATGGAGGGAGAGTGCCAACGTGATCTCTATTACATCTCCTGGGGTTAATGCTACAGTTTTCTGAACCCAAAAAATGCAACGACTGTGATCAGCAGTATGATTCCTATCTATACTGTCCAAGTTGCTAATTTACACAAAATATGACCGATCCATGCCAGTACTATCGACAATGGAGCAGATGATAGCCATCCGGTTCCAATAAATATTGATGGAAAATCATATGAAGATCCGGACCTCAATGGTATTTCTGGTACGGCTATTAAAGGAGAGAAGGAAAGAACAGAGGACCGGCTGTCCATGTAAAGTTGGACTAAAGTCAAAGAAGCCAGCTGATCAAAGGAGCTACATCACACATTTGATATACTTTGGATCCACAGTATCCATGGTCAAAAAACATCAAGTTACAACAGAGGGTCACGTGGATGTTATGCTACATCACATCAGCAGAGCTCAACGTGCATATACTATTCAGTATTATATGGCACCAACATCCGCGTTCATCTGACAAAAACAAAATCAGGTGTTTTTTTCTTCCTATATATTTTATCAGTACATTTTAATTCCTATGAGCACCATTACACTGCCCTATTGGTGTTTTTATATACAGGTAGACTGCGGGTATAGAGCACGCACTGGCAACGTTCTACAACGACGTTTTCCTCCGTGTCATATTACCCGATGAACGGACGGCCGGTTCATGCGTCCGCACCGGTTTACACAGCGGAGGACAGGTTGTTCGTCCGCACCGGTTTACAACGTCGCGGCCGATTCATTTATCTGTTCCCACGGCCGACCCGGCCGTGATTGATTTGAGCTTCACCATGGTGATCATCAACTCTGCGGTGGATAATCACTAGCCTGGCATATCAGGTGGAATCCATCCAGTATATTTTATATTGCATATTATTTTCTTTAAAAGAGCAATTACTTTGGCTTGCAAGTTCTCCCATGCAGGACTCAAACCGGTCTATATCACGGTCAACTACGGAGAATCTTAAGCCAACTCCTTGAGTCGTCTTAAGACTCGAGGGCTACAATGGCAGGACTCGGGAATTCCGGGTCATTGGAGGGAATGATAACCCGGTTCCGGAGGACACCGCCATATTGATGAAAATTTAAAGGCCGTCAGAAGATTGTCGGTTCAAAATAAAGATTCCGGCTTAAAATCTGCTTCAAGAGACATCTCTCTCCCGCAAAGCTTTGAAGCTCTCAAATCCGGTTCAAACATCCGGCTCAAGGAAAATTAAAGGTTGCCAAAAAGAACTTGATGCCATGATGCGCGGTTCAAACATGGGTATCCTGCTTTACGTCTTATCTTATTATGGTCACTTGGGGGCTTCTTGCTCATCGAGCATAGCTGTCGGTACCCTTTTGATCGGCGCGATGGAAAAAATTTATATGATCACTGGGGGGCTTCCTGTTCAAACATAGGTCGTATTCGAACCAAAGAGAACATAGTTGTCGGTACCCTTTTGATCGGCACACTGCCGAGCTCACTGAGGGGTTTCTTGATCATATTCGAATCATAGTTCAACCCCCTTTGGGAACCGACGTGGATCGTATTCGAATCAGCATCGTTAAACAACTCTCAAGGTCATTTGGGGGCTTCCTGTTCAAACATAGGTCGTATTCGAACCAAAGAGAACATAGCTGTCGGTACCCTCTTGATCGGCAACGCCAAAGCCACTGGGGGCTATATCATCGTATTCGAATCTTAGCTTAACCCCTTTGGGACGGTTTTCTGATCGTATTCGAATCAAAAGCCTCGATTTTTCTTTCTTTTTGGCTTAAGTTTTTTTAAAACAATCTTTGGTTTTATCTTGAGACCTTTTTGTTCATATTTGAAGCATATATGTGGTTTCGATTAACCCGGCTTGACTTTGGATGATAAGTCGCCATATATGACAATCATAAACATTTGGAAGTTTTTGGCTTCTAAAAATTGGGTTATCACCCTTACTGCATAGGTATCTTAAACCGGTAGTATGATTCAATATCACAGGAACTGGTTTTCCAAACCGGATTATACTATTATTCAAATCTTTAATAGCCAACATGGCTGGATTTCTATTATGGTTATCAATAGCCAATATTTTGATGGAGGTCTTCAAAGTCGCTTTAGCGCAATGATTATTATTTTATTAATGGACATGATTTATTTTCACAATGGAGGGAATAGTCCCGAGTCGCTGCAGGCTTACGACCTGGCACTTGGGGGCTACGTTATTCAAATTGAGATCACATCAAATATGCAAGTCCCATGTCACTGCCAGCATGCACCATGGCACTTGGGGGCTAATGTAAAGTCATTTTTGACCAACTTATTGAAGACCCGACTCATCCCATTGTAATGAGACGGCCCTTGGGGGGCTACCAAGCTCATGTCAAAAATTCAAGGTACACAAGCCTCAGTTTATTATATTGAAAGGTCCACTACTCAGTTGGTAGAGTACAAAGCTCTTAACCTTATGGACGTGGGTTCAAGCCCCATGGTGGAGATTACATCATATGATGTTATCATTAATGAATTATATACAAAGTCCCAGCTCAGTATTATCTTACTGAGCCGGCCCTTGGGGGCTACACGTTGCTGCTCAAGTTTACATGATCATATTTACAAAGTCCCTGCTCATTATATCATAATGACCCGGCACTTGGGGGCTACAAGTGATATGAATATAATGGAGTTCTACATCTTTAAGCCGGTTGAAGGTCACATGAGTATTTCAAGACCTATATTTTTAAAACATTGGGAGCTGAGTCAAATGAATTATTCTTCAGTCTTTCTCTGTGAGAAACCAACGTCAACAAATTGATTATGAAGTTGGCTTATTAACCCGGATTTTCTAGAAGAAGGGAATACCAAGGAATTAAGGATGATCAGGTGCCGGCTTACAAGAGCTTTTTAACCCGGAGCATAATCTATCAAAATTGTTCTTGTGTTATTTTACAGGATCAGTTTAACATGGATGAATCCAAATTAAACTGGGGGCTAATGTCGGGGATATACCCTGCAGTATGACCCGGCTGGAGATATAACCCGGCTGGGATTGGGTGTTTCATTGATGACCCGGCAGACTATAAGCCGGCAGGAATAGTTAAGTAGGTTAAGCTCGCAGGAACAGTTGAGCATTGTAACCCGGCAGACATAGTCATGTAACCCGGCAGACACAGTCATGTAACCTGGCACATGTTAAGCCAGACGGTAAGCCAGGTGGTAAGCCAGATCGTAAGCCAGACGGTAAGCTAGATGGTAAGCCAGATGGTAAGTTGGATCGTAAGCTAGATTGTATGAAGCCCAAGACGTTAAGAAGCCCATGGTGAGACGTCAAAATAAGGTTAAATCTTAAGTCCGAGTTGGACTCTACATGTAACCCACCCCTTCAGCTTATATAAGGAGGGGCGGGGCACCCCAAAAGGGACAAGAAACAATCTCTAGGGCTAGACACCGAGAGCCGGTTCCCAGCGACTCTCCCGTGATCATAATGAGACCTAGCCTCAAACAACATGTAGGGTTGTTACCGGATGATGTTTCCCGGGGCCCGAAGCTGTCTAAATCCTTGTCTTGTGTTGCGTCTATCGATTCCGCTCAACCCCTCTCAAGCTACTACAAAGATGCGTTGGCCTCACGACTAAGTCCTCATACTAGGACATCTGCCGTCACAATTCCACGACACCCTCCATGCTCTCGGTCGTTCGATCACGATCGTGTGGGCGAAAACCGCACCCCATTTGGACTCTCCTAGCTCCCTCTACCTATAAATATGTGCATCCCTCCGAAATTCGTGGTCTAACCCTAGTCATCTTCCTCCTCGCGCCGCCGGACATGTCCATCCGCGCCGGACATGTCCGCCGGCCACGTCGCTCCGACCAACAGAGTCGCGCCACGTCACCTCCGCCAGATCCCTCCTCCACTCGCGGGTGCCACGTCACCGACACCGCCGCCGGTCAATGCCCTCCACCGCGCCGGCCTGCTCGGGCCCGAGGCCGGCCCCTGCGGCCCGGTCGCCGCGCGCCGTCGCCCGTCTCCTCCCGCCGCGGGCCCGCGCCCGCTCCTCCGCCCGGCGCGCCCCGCCGCCCTTCGCCGGCGCCGCCCCTCGTCGTCCCGCTCCAGCGCCGCCCCGTCCCCGCCTCTACCTCGCCGCCTGGCTGCCGCGCCGGCGGGCGCCGCCGCCGCGCTGGTGAGGAGCGCCGCCGCCTCCGCCCTTCGTCGCCCCACGCCTCCTCGCGGCCGTATCCAGTCGGGGAGAGGCCCCGCCGCCGGCCCCCGTCGCTGGAGCAACCTCGTCGGTGCCCCGCGTCCTCTCCGGCCACCTTCTTCCCCGGCTCCGGCGGGATCCACCGCCCCCGTTGACTTTTCCCCCTCGAGGTCGATTTCTTCGAAGTCCCGAAAATATTTACATTCTGGTGCCCTGTTTAACATGCCATAACTCTCTGACCGTAGATTCGTTTTGCATGCATAATATGTCAAAATGTTCATCATGAGATACTCTTCATTTCATTCCATTGTGCTATGCTTGTTTGAGTCCAGCTTGATGTCCTTATCATCGTTGCAAGACTGCTACATGATGTTGTTCTGCTGTAGTTTAACAGAACTTGCTCATTTGTCATTTTTGTATCTTTTTGTGTGATTTTCTTTTGAGCATGATGTCTACATATGTTATGAGCTACAACATGCCGTCTTTGCTGTGGTGCAATCCACTCTTCATGATATGCCATGTGTAGGTTGTTACAAGCTTGCAAAGTAGCCTCCGTGATGTTGCTGATTTCTGTGACTTAAGTCATTTCTGCTAAGTCTGTAGCTGTAAAATTGTGATGCCATGTAAACCTGCTGTCACCATGAGTTCTATGCATAATCTGGAGATGTTCACTAAGGATGTTGTGTTATACATGTTATGCTCTATCCATCCAGACCCTTGTTTGTATTTATAGCCTGCTGTAGCTTGCCGTTATCATGCTCTCAAATTGTTAAATAATGTTGTTGTCAGCCTGTTAACATGAAGTTTGTTATTGCCATGTGTTTTGCTAGTGATCTATGCACCCTATGACTATGATATTGCTATGCTTAGCTTCATAATTATGTCTTCTTACTGTTGATTGACTTCACATGCCATGAAATGCTCTGTGGTGAGTGGTTCAAGCTCTCCAACATGCCATGCTTTCATGGACGCTACCATGTTTTCATAATTATGTCTGAATCTGTCATATCATTTGTCATGTTTTCATGGACGCTACCATGTTTTCTATTGATCTTTGGAATTAGTTCAGTAAGGGAGTTTTGTTGTTTGTCTTTAGTATTAGCATGCCATGCTTAACTTTACCATGATAGCTTGCTGTAACTTGCTGTTTGATAGCTCTTAACATTGCAACCTGATGTTATTTCTGTCAAGTCTGTAAAACTGTTATTATTTGCAATCTTGCCATGTCCTTTGGAGAATGGTCTAGTGGTTTCTAGAGATAGCTCAGTGTTCATGTTTTGTCATGCTTTACCTGTACATCACGTCTATGCCTTTTGTTTTCATGTTTGGGTGCTGTAGCATATTGTTTTGATGCTTGCAAGATGCCTAGTTGCTGTTTTGGACAGATTGTTGTTATATCTTGTTTTGAGTGTATGTGTTGCACCGTTGCTCCGTTTTGAGCTTGCTTTATATTGAACTTGCTTAGAATTGCATGTAGTTTCACATTATCATGTTGAATCAATGTTTTGAGAGTGTTTGCTTGATGTTTGAATGCATTTTTCATCAATGCCATGTTTATCTTGTTTTGATCATATCTTCTAGGGCGTAGCTCCGAACTAAATGAACTTTATATGTAACCTAACTAGAATTTCGCGTAGATCATCTTGGTGCATATTAACTTTCTGTTTAACAACTTGAACATAAGGTTTATTCAGATCTGGACCAAATTTCGAAACTTGCATATGAGGACTTACCGGATTTGTTATATGTTGTTTCCGGCCTTATTTAAACTTGCTTTGATGTGTTGTTCTTGTATGCATCATCTCTTGCCATGAGTAGCTTCATGTAGCCTTGTCATGCATCATACTTGGTTGAGCATCATGTCTTGTTTATGTGTTGGGTGTTTACCGTGTTGTTTGCTTCTTTCCGGTTGTGCTCCTTCTCGTTAGTTCCTGTTTCGTTGCGATCGTGAGGATTCGTTCGTCTTCGTGGCTTCATCTTCTTCATGGATTCGTTCTTCTTCCTAGCGGGATTTCAGGCAAGATGACCGTCACCTTGGATCTCATTATATCATTGCTATGCTAGTTGCTTCGTTCTATCGCTATGCGGCGCTACCTATCACCTGTTTATCAAGCCTCCCAAATTGCCATGTCAGCCTCTAACCTTTGTCACCCTTCCTAGCAAACCGTTGTTTGGCTATGTTACCGCTTTGCTCAGCCCCTCTTATAGCGTTGCTAGTTGCAGGTGAAGATGAAGTTTGTTCCATGTTGAGACATGGATTTTGTTGGGATATCACAATATCTCTTATACTTAATTAATGCATCTATATACTTGGTAAAGGGTGGAAGGCTCGGCCTTATGCCTGGTGTTTTGTTCCACTCTTGCCGCCCTAGTTTCCGTCATACCGGTGTTATGTTCCTTGATTTTGCGTTCCTTACGCGGTTGGGTGTTATGGGGACCCCTTGACGGTTCGCTTTGAATAAAACTCCTCCAGCAAGGCCCAACCTTGGTTTTACCATTTGCCTATCACCTATTTCTTTTCCCTAGGGAGTCGCTCTCCCGAGGGTCATCTTTATTTAACCCCCCCGGGCCAGTGCTTCTCTAAGTGTTGGTCCGAACCGAGCAGCCTGCGGGGCCACCTCGGGGAAACTCGAGGCATGGTTTTACTCGTAGCTTGACTTATTCGGTGTGCCCTGAGAACGAGATATGTGCAGCTCCTATCGGGATTTGTCGGCACATTCGGGCGGCTTTGCTGGTCTTGTTTTACCACTGTCGAAATGTCTTGTAAACCGGGATTCCGAGACTGGTCGGGTCTTCCCGGGAGAAGGAATATCCTTCGTTGACCGTGAGAGCTTATAATGGGCTAAGTTGGGACACCCCTGCAGGGTATTATCTTTCGAAAGCCGTGCCCGCGGTTATGTGGCAGATGGGAATTTGTTAATATCCGGTTGTAGAGAACTTGACACTTGACTTAACTAAAACGCATCAACCGCGTGTGTAGCCGTGATGGTCTCTTCTCGGCGGAGTCCGGGAAGTGAACACGGTTTCTGGGTTATGTTTGACGTAAGTAGGAGTTCAGGATCACTTCTTGATCATTGCTAGTTTCACGACCGTTCCATTGCTTCTCTTTTCGCTCTTATTTGCGTATGTTAGCCACCATACTTGCTTAGTCGCTGGTGCAACCTCACCACCTTACCCCTTTCCTACCCATTAAGCTTTGCTAGTCTTGATACCCATGGTAATGGGATTGCTGAGTCCTCGTGGCTCACAGATTACTACAACAACAGTTGCAGGTATAGGTTTTGCGATGATCTTGACGCGAGAGCGATGTTACTTGTTTTGGAGTTCTTCTTCTGCTTCTTCTTCGATCAGGGGATAGGTTCCAGGTCGGTAGCCTGGGCTAGCAGGGTGGATGTCGTTTGAGCTTCTGTTTGTGTTTCATCCATAGTCGGATGTTGATATTATGGTTGATGTATTGATGTATTCTTGCGGCATTTGTATGCCTTGTATGTATCCCCATATATTATGTAATGTTGATGTAATGATATCCACCTTGCAAAAGCGTGTCAATATGCGGTTCTATCCTTGGTGGGACCTTCGAGTCTCTTTAGGATAGTATCGCATATTGGGCATGACATCCACACCCGACCCCCATCCTCCTCCTCCTTCCACATCCCACATGCCCTGACCGCCGGTGCGAGCGCGACACCTTCCACTCAAATCACTGACCCCCTCCACCAAATAAGCGCCGGCCTAAGCCATGGTGCATGCAGTATAGCCAGGACCTCAAGGAGCATTTGGCAGCGGAGAAGCAAATCGTGGCCGCACGCGCGGATGAGGTCACGATGGCTGCCATTCGTGTCGACCCCCAGATCTTGGAGGAGCACCTTGCCGTCAAGGCCACCGTTGACACCTCACGCACCGACACCGCTACGCGGTTGGCTGCTTTAAACGACAGTTCGTGGCGTTTTCTCGAGGCCACCGTCGGTGCCTTCGACGAAGACTACGAGGTGTTTTCTCAGCGTGCACATGCTTACCTCATCTCGAGAGCCAGCGGGTTGGTGCCCGGAGCGGCTCGGGCAACTCACCACTACAACGAGGGCACCCACGATGCGGAGGCCTCGCCCTCTTCCATGTCCAAGGAGCCAATCGTCATCGATATCTCTGACAATGAGGAGTAGCTTGTCTTATTAGCTCACTATAAGGACCCATGTTCAGTTTGCTAGCTACTGCCTTTCCTTAACAAATTCTAGTGAATTGTGCTATCTAATTTTACCATGCAATCTTCTGCTATAGTGTATATGTTCTATATGTCGTACAATGTGGTGTTCAATTAACTGCTTGGTTCAATTCTGCAAATGTGATGTTCAATTCTTCAGGGTGCAATATTTCCAAGTTGTTAAGCATGCTTGGTTTGGTTAACTGTCTCATCTTCTATAGGAGTATGTTATATTGTTCAATTGGTGTTTAGTTAATTGCTTGGTTCATTTGTTGTGGCTTGGTTCACTTGTTGTGGTGTTTAGTTAACTGTTTGGTTCAATTCTGCAATGCAATGTTCAATTGTTGTGGCTGCATTCTGTTATTGTATACCATGTGAGGAATAAATCAAATTTGGTTGTACTAAATACATGAGAAACAAATACAATTGCTATATTTCCAAGTTGTTAAGCATGCTTTGTTTGGTTAACTGTTTGATCTTCTATTAGGAGTATGTTATATTGTGCAATGTGGTGCTCAGTTAACGTTTGGTTCATTTGTTGCGGTGTTTAGTTAACTTCTTGGTTCAGTTCTGCAATGCGATGTTCAATTGATGTGGCTGCATTCTCTTATTGTATACCATGTGAGGAATAAATCGAATTTGGCTGCACTTAATACATGAGAAACATATACAAGTGCTATATTTCCTAGTTCTTAATCATGCTTGGTTTGGATAAATGGGTTTTCCATGTGGCTTGAATTAATCTCATGAATCTGCAATGTGCTTATTTTTCATCAACATATTTTACTGATAGCATGCGAACCCTTACTTAACCTGATGACTAACTACCTTATATGTGTTGCAGGGAAACAATGGGAAGCACTGAGGTTTACAAGATGGTACTAACTATTATACCTTGTCTTTTTGTATTCCTTTGCCCCATTTCCAATATAGAGAAGATATTTATGCACATCCTTCTTTTCAGGCTTCACTGATGATTACCTCTCAAACCACCTCTGTGGTCAGGTGGCGAGGAAAATTTTCATACAACACCCACGGTTCAATATTGAAGTGTTCCTGAAGAGGTCGAAGGATGGACGGTCAATCATCCACAGGCACTGGCCTAAAGTTGCAAAGACCTTCAACATGAATGAAGGCTCAATATTCGCCTTCCGCTTCAGCAGTTTTCCAGATGAGATGCATCTCTCTATGTACCGTCTATGATGCTAATTTCGAAAGGTTCTAGATGTTGCATGTGAAACTTGCTGCTGGTGCGGTTGTGTAATGGGGTGGCTGAGTGCTGAAGCTATATCATGTTGTACTACGATGTATTTCAATTATGAAATCATGCTTCCTTAATATGGAAATGGAGTATATTATGTGCTTAATATGAATGTCAATTAGATTAGTACATGGGTTTTTAATAATAGGGCAATTAGCCTGCTAATTGGCCAATTAGCTTGCTAATTGGGTTTCCCTATTGCAAACGATTAATGAGAAAACACTGTGGGCGATGACCTCAAGCAACGCACACAGTTTCTACGAATAAACCGTGTCGGATCAATGAACAATCACACACGACATTCTCTTGAAAACTGTTTGTGTTACGCCACCTTGCGCAAACGTTTTCCTTGGAGTTACTGTGTGGGATGTATATACGAACGGAAACGTTTAGCGGTGACTGACTGTGTGGGATGTACTTACGACCGGAAATGATTTCGCCTGTATAACTGTATTTTTTCAGCACTACTGTACGTATTTCTGTATTTGAGTGCTCGCCGGTCGCACACGACCTCATTTTGCCGAGCGTGTGTGCTAGGACGGCATATCCCCGACGGTTTCTCGGTCCTGTGGGAATGACCCCCTATCACCCACACTCACTTGGCGACGGTTCCGAATGCCGTCGCGGAAAGGGGTTAAAAACCGTTTGTTTAGGACCGACGTGTACCAGTGTGTATGGCAATAGCATATATTCAATTATTGATGCATTGCTAACTTTATCCTCACACACGGTCTTTTCCATATCGTTTGTTTTTGTAATAGGTTGCTGATGACATGACCTTGGGGACCTATCAAGTTCGGTCAGCATACGAGTTAAAGCATAGGAAGGGAATCAATAAATACACACCTGAAGACTTCACCCAAAGAGGCAAGAGGACGGTCAGCACCTCGCGGATGGCGACTCTGGATGACTATGTGGATGACATGGAGGAACCGGAGCCGGAGCCGGAGCGGGTTGCTCTTCCTAGGAAGGCGAAGAAGATAGCCAGCAGGAGGGGGAGGAGCCAAAAAGCGCACAAGGAACTAGTCGTCGTGCTCTATTGTTATGTAACTCGCCTACTGGGCGTTTTGCTTTTGTCGAATTTGTTATG
Organism: Triticum aestivum; assembly: GCF_018294505.1. Taxonomy (NCBI): domain Eukaryota; kingdom Viridiplantae; phylum Streptophyta; class Magnoliopsida; order Poales; family Poaceae; genus Triticum; species Triticum aestivum. The sequence continues at coordinate 443,427,452 of NC_057808.1, read as the reverse complement.
TCGTTGAACTTGAAGTGGTGTAGCTCTTAGTAATGTTGAACTTGAAGTGATTGTATGTCTTAGTTATGTTGAACTTGAAGTGATGGTCACTCTAAGAAATGTTGTCTTTGTTGAAGTTGAAGAGGTGTTAAAAATGTCATAATGATGATCATTACTGTTTATTCTGTGATGCAAGTATATGTGCCTGAAAATGTGCCTTCAAATGTGCCTGAAATGACCCAGTTTGAGGGACAAAAAAACACTAAGTGTTGGTCTGGCGCCTAGCAGGGAGGCGCCACACTGTATAGTGCAACGCCTAGCGCGGAGGCGTTGCAGCTTACAGTGTGGCGCCTCCAGGCTAGGCGCCACACCAACACTTAGCGATTTTTTGGCCCCAAACTGAGTGCAAACGTTCTGTTACTCTCTGGATAGCTCTAACCCAGGCGTGCAACGCCTCAGAGCTCGGAGCCACACGGTGCAGTGCAACGCCTAGCTCTAAGGCATTGCACGCCTGTATAGAGCTATCCAGAGAGCAACAGAAATTTTGCCAGTTACAGGCTGGTGTGGCGCCTAGCCTGGAGGCGCCACTCCAAGCAGTGCAACGCCTCTGAGCTAGGCGTTGCACTGCTTGGTGTGGTGCCTCCAGGCTAGGCGTCACACCAACACTTAGCGATTTTTTGCCCCCAAAGTGGGTGCAAACTTTCTGTTGCTCCCTTGTGTAGCTCCTTGTTGGCTTGTGCTTGCATCATTTTTCTTGGACCTTTTCCTTGGTTTCGTACATTTTCTTTTGTTGTGGCCATGACCTTTGCATTCCCCACAATGGGAGCTCTCACGAGGCTCTTAGAATTGGTCGTTGCCCGCTTCGCGGCGGCCACCATGGCCCCATCCGTCCATGTCGCCTCTAAGACGCTTTGTCTTACGTCTACCCCGTTTAACAACCTTCAACTCCGGATCCGGCCATAGTTGAACTCCATGGTACTCCGGCCATTGTGATTGGTCAAAGTATGGGTGAAAGCGGGGGGCCCATGTTTTCTTGACCGTCATGATTGAGAACTCCGATTCCCTCACGGTGAGGGGGTGATTGATGTCCACATTCCTAACGCGACCGGCGGTATACAAGTGTGAGCATGGGAGATGAAGCAACAATGGCCTCCCGCAAGAGCAATCACAACGTGTTAACGACACCTTGAAAGCCCGACCTCCATGTTGGCGGCCATCGTTTGTGGTTCGTCCTGGCTCTTTCACTTCGTACTTCCACTCTTCGTTGTCATATAGTATAGCTTCTTGTGAGTCCGTCTTCCATGATTAAAATTCCAACCATTCATCTACCTTGGGTGGGAACTTGTACTTGTACTTGCACTTGTTCTCACCCGCTATCTGTGCATCCGTTTCCATTGAGTACTTTAGAAAGTACGCATTCATCTTGTCAAATGTGTATTGAACTATTGCTGTCACGGGTAATCCACGTGCACCTTTGAGCACCTTATTGAAGCATTCGGCCATATTGCTTGTCATTTGACCGTATCTTCGGCCATCTTCATCAAAAGCATGTGCCCACTTGTTCCGGTATTCAATGTGCATATTGAGAAAGTCTTGAATCCCGGGATCAATTTTTTGTGTGCGAGCAATTTGTTGTACAAAGTGGCGAACCGCTTGTCGGAGAAAGCGAGACAACAATCTTGAAGATCATCGGCCAACTCCTTAAGGCCACATGCCCTATAGAAGTTTGAACAAAAGTGCTTCATGCACCATCGATGGTGCAACGGAGCATGCCTGGGAATGTCGATCTCGACCGCGTTAAGAATTCCTTGATGTCGATCTGATATGACACAAATTTCCCTCTGAGCGGGTAACACCTTCGTCCTCAAAAGACGCAAAACCACTCCCAGTTGTCATTGTTCTCCACCTCAAGCAAAGCAAATGCCAATGGCAACACCCAGTTATTGGCATCACTTGCTATCACAACCAACAAGGTGCCCTTGTATTGTCTGGTCAAGAACGTGCCATCAATGGCGATGACCGGCCTACAGTGTTCGAAAGCCCTCACGCATTGCTCGAACCCCAAAATGCACGGCCAAATACTCGGACTTTCCTTCCTTCATGAACCGTTATTTTTTCCCCATGAGGCTCGACCACATGAACCATGCCCGGTTTGTGGCGACCATGGCTAACAACAACCTAGGGATTCGGTTGTATGCTTCCTCCCAAGTACCATATACAACATCTTAAATGCGACTTGCTTCGCCTTCCATGCCTTGCCGTACTTCACCTTGTAATGAAAGATGGCCTTCACAAGGTCAATGACATGTTGGATGCTCATTGTTGGAAGTGTGGATATTGAGTTGGAGAGCCTGTAAGCGATGAACTCGGAAGTGAGTTATCTGTGGTCTTGGGACACAACCTTGCCATCCACCCTTTTGCCTCGGCAAATGTGAGTTGGCACACAACTCACTACGTGCCAAGTGGGACCTCCTTTCCATGGTCTTGCACGCACAATCCACGGACATATTTCATCTTAACATGCACATGCAACCGTGTAGCGCACATTGACGTCCGAGTTCACCACCTTGTGTGGATGATAATGCGTAACCGAGTAGTTGTCGAGCCACATCTTCAATTCCAAGAAGGTTTCGAACTTAGACCCTTTAGCAATACCGTTCTTGTCATCTTCCAAATCACGGTGAGAGCTTGGCCTAACCCCCAGAGATATACCTTGGCCACCATCTACCACGGCTTCATCCGCGAGACTAACATCCTTGAACAATGTAGTCCGATGATCCCGACCGAATACCTTATCGAAAGCTTCGGCCTCCTTCATCGTGAAACCCTCCTCATCAACTTGTTCATCGGGACCTTCGTCATCCGAATCCGATGCATAGCCACGGGAATAAGGGATGGAATGGTCCATTGTCTCTTGCAAATGATATTTGTCGAGATCACCCACATTGTTGTCATGGAGATCAACTTCATTGTCATCGCCCGCATACTCATCATTCTCCTCTTGCAAAGCTTCATTTTGGTTCTTTGGAAACGTGCTCAATGTTGGCCTCACTTCTTGGGTCAAAAAGAGGTTCAACAATTTCATCTCGGTTCAAGGGTGGGGGGATACTAGGAACCAAAGGGGAGGGGTTCCAGTTCAAGTCCAAATGCAAACTTGAATCAACCTTCTTCGTTGCAAATAACTCAAGAGCCTTGTCTAGTGATTCGGCCACCGTCTCCTTGTATGCAACCCAACGTTGCTCCGAGTTGACACGCAATGTCTTCCAACGGACGTGCATTCCAAAACCAACATTATGCCTTCCCTCCAACTCAACGATATCACTAGGGTCCATCCAATTCAAATCTTTCCTCACTCATTGCAAGAGCTCCGCATAGCTAGGACTACTATTAAACACCATGTCAAGCTCATCCGGGTCCGGTTCAATATTGCCTTTCAAGAAGGTGTCTTTGTCCCCATGATAAACAAACACACATGTTCTTCCCATCCCTATAAGCATTGAAACAACACAACGTAACATTGCTTCCATGAGTACTAATCCAAGGATTAACACGGAATACAAACCCTAAAATATATATGAAACAACAACCCTAACCCTAACCCTAACCCTAACCCTAGCACCAACATAAGAACACCCATAAGAATAACCCTAACATACTAACAAGCCTAATCGTAGGAAATTGGCAAACAAACATCTCACATCTCCATGCAAATCTCTAGATCCATACAAAACTAGGGTTTCCCCAAACTAGCAACAAATGAGCAATTTGTTAACATTACTTGGATCAAAACAAGGGGATCGGAGAAGATTACCTTGAGGGAGGGTTTGAGTTCGAAATCCACAGACAAAATCTTCAAATTTGGAAGATTTGGGGAAGGATTTGAGAGGGGGAGAGGGGGCAAATCTCGGGTGGGATGCTATGGGGGGTTGGGGTGTGTGTGGGGGAGTGGGGGAAAGGGGGTCCAGCCAACTAGTAACAGACAGTGCAGCGCCTAAGGGCTAGGCGCTGCACATTACATGTGTGGCGCCTAGCTCGGAGGCGCTGCACTGCTGGGTGCGGGCCCAGGGGCTGCCACGGTGGACAGAGGTGCAACGCCCTAGAGCTAGGCGTTGCACCGTAGGGTGTGGCGCCAGCGTGTCGGGCGCCACTCAAAAAGGTCAGCCATGTGAATTAGTTTTGTGTGCAGTTCATTTCATGAATTGATTGCGTCCACGGGTCAAAATTGTCAAATTTGCCGAGAAAATGGGGATTTGGGGTCAGTTTCGTTGGGTGTTTCCGCCTGGCATCAGGTGACTCATGAGCCGTCGTGTCTCCGGTTCTAGTCTAAGAAATATTGGAACAATGTCTAAAAAAATATTGGAACATAATCGGCTGAATGTTGCGTACAAGAAGAATAGTTTGGCATGGTGAGCATTCATATTCATTATATAGGGCAAGCATATTTTTAATACACGATGAACCTTTATTGAAAAACATGATGAATAGTTGTTTATACACGGCTGGCATGATTTAATACAAGACAAACATTTTTGTATTACACGAAGAACACTTCTAAAATACACAATGAATGATTTTTTTACTAATACAAGAAGAACATTTTTTTCAATACAACACATTTTTGTAAATTACATGGTAAAGATTTTTAAATACAGGGTGCACTTTTTTGAAAATACACAATTGAAATTTTCAATACACAGTGAAAATTTGTTAAATACATGATTAACATTTGTGAATACACAATTAACATTTTTTACACGTGATCAACATTATTAAATACACAATGAATATTTTCTAAAACATGATGAACATTTTTAATACATGATAAAAAATACGATCAAAACTATAGAAATATACGATGAACTATTTTCTAAGTGGACGATGAACATTCTTTTATACATGATGAACATTCTTTTATACACGATAAATATTTTTAAATATGAAGTAAACATTTTGAACACACGGTCAACATTTTTAAAAATACATGATTCAAAAATTCAATACACAATGAACGCGTTTTAAATACACCGTTAACATTTGTTAATACACAATGAATATTTTGTGTACACGATCAACATTATTATAATACATGATGACTATTTTCTAGAATGGGGGGGTACATTTTAGATACATGGTAAACATTTTTAAAATACATGACGATCTATTTTCTAAATAGACGATGACATTCTTTTATAGATGATAAGCATTTTTAATACACTATGAATATTTCTGAATTGCACGATGAACAGAAGTATAAAATAAAAATAAAGAAGCAAAAATAGGAAAAAATGAAATAAAAAACAAAAAGAAAAAAAAAGGTGAAAAAAAGGAAAAGGAAAAATAAAATCAAAATATAAAACTAAACTAAAAAAGGCACATGAACTACCAACACCCCTTAGAAAACCGAGAAAAGAACAAAATTCAAAAAACCTAGGAGACAATACTGACAAGAAAAACAAAGTTTGTCCAGTAGGGAGTATGAACCGCAAGAGAAAAATCGCTTGCTCGGCTACTGGACTATGGCTGATATCAATTGTGCTCGAGGCGAGCCCGTAATAGGACTCTACTACTCCCGCGAGAGTCTTTAGGTTTCCCAAAAAGGAAAGGTGATGTAGATAGCAGCAAAGCTTTCCCTTGGTTAAGAATAAGGTTTATCAAACTAGTAGGAGCTTCAAAACTACCAAGATAAACAGCACCTGCACACAAACAAAATAAAAAGTTGCACCCAGCGCGGAAAAAGGGTTGTCAATCCCCTTCTCCTTGCTAGTTAGACAAATATATATAGATAATTTTAGTAAAGTAAAACGCAAATTAAAAGAGTAAGAGCAAATAGATAATAAATTTTAGTAAAGTAAACCGGCAAAATAAAAGAGTAAATAATGGAAAAGAAATTTTTGTGGTAAGAAAATTGATGGAGAATGGACCCGGGAGTCATAGGCTCACTAGTGGTATGTCTCTCAAAAGTAGGCAAATGGAATGGTAGACAAATTATTGATGGACAATTGACAGAAAAGCATCATTCATAACTATGATCATTCATGGCATAATCTCATATAGGCGTTACGCCCGTGATAAGTAGACCATTATCCAACTGCAGCTACTACTGTTACTCCACCCCGAAACCTCTATCCAACATGCATCTTAAGGTATTAAGTTTACTAGAAAAAGAGCAACGCAATAAGCAAGATGCCATAGTGTAGATAGAAATAAATCTAGCAATAAGATATATATATATATATATATATATATATATATATATATATATATATATATATATATATATATATATATAGATCCCCGTCGTTTTACCCTTAGTGACAACAATACAAATACGTGTCTTGTCCCCATTCTGTCACTGGGATATAAAACACCGCAATATTGAACTCACTACTGTGCACCACTCCCTCTGAAGAACTACTCATCAATCTTGGCTAGAGAAAGACAAATAGATCGGAAAGCATAAGCAGCTACCTAATTATACAGCAAAGAAACTTTGAAAGATTCAATAATATTCAATGAACAATCTAATCATCAATCCATAATTCATCGGATCCCAACGAACACACCAAAGAATTACATCGGACTGATTCCAATCGTACAAGGGAGAAGGGGACACATGGTATTGAAGATTCAAAAAGAGAGAGAGAACCATCTAGCTACTACTATGGACCCCTAGGTCCTCAAGGAACTACTCACATATCATCATGGAGGCAACAAAGGTTGATGAAGATGACCCCTCCAATGGCTTCCCCCTCCGGTAGAGCTCCGGAACAGGGCTCCAGATGGGATCTCTTCGGAACAGAGGCTCGTGGCAACGAAAGCACTTTTGTAGGTACGATGGAAGGTTTCTCTATTTACAGGAATTTATGGCAGCGGGAATAGGTCAAGACGGTTCCCGTGGGCCCCACAAGTTCAGGTGGCACGGCCACCCCCTGGCCGCGCCACCTATCCTTGTGGCTAGCTTGTGGCCCCTCTCGACGTCTTCTGAAGCATACATTATTTCTTGTTGCTTTGTAGATATTGTTTTCCTGCGAAACAAAAAACAAGTAGAAAACAGGAATGACACTCGGAACTAAATTAATAGGTTAGTCCAAAAAATAATAGAAAATGATGTAAAATGATAATAAAATTATATAGAAATGGTAATATAGCAACATGAAATGAGTAAAAGTTATAGATATGTTTGAGACGTATCAGCATCCCAAGCTTAATTCCTACTCGTCCTTGAGTAGGTAAATGATAAACAAAGATAATTTTTGATGTTGAATGCTACCTAGCCTGATCTTGATCAAATGATGTAACAATGGTGTGAACTCAAGACAAAAGTGATTCAAAGAAATAATACATAATTGATAATAAGAAAGTAACATCAAAATGTGTAAAAAAAATACTATTGCTTTTCATGGATTAATGCTTTCATGTAATACCAATTAATACTCATGATGTCATATACATGTTCCCAATCACTCAAGGCTTTATCATATTAAAACAACTTCTCATAACACAACCAAGAGTTTCAGTCAAGCAACCGAATACATGACGGGCCCTTTTCAATTACTTGGCACTTCACTTAATGCCCAATTCACAAGCCTTGGTCCTAGCACTTAGGATGGCAAAGAGAATAATGATGGGGATTTAATTGAGAAGACAAAAATTATAAGGATGTCTCACATCAATGCAACTTGATCCTTAGGCGCGAGGAAGTCGTACAACCGATATCAATATGATGAGTAGGGATTGCTATGCAACAGATGCACTAGAGTTATAAGTGTACAAAATCTCTCTAAATGCAACTAAGTGGGTGTGCATCCAACTTGCTCGCTCACATCCTAGAGAATTTTGAGGAAGCTCATCACAGGAATATGCAAAGTCAAGTTCTCATAATGTGAGAATCCCACTAGAATAAGAAATGAATAACATGAAGACTCTTTATATGAAGAACATGGTGTTACTTTGAACCACAAGTGTGATAAAAGATAGTACAGTGCATCCCCTCTCTCTTTTTCTCTCAATTTTTATGGGCTCTTTTGGCCTCTCTTTTTATATATATTCTCATTGGTAGGGGCACACTCTAGAATGCGTCACACTTTTATTCACTTACAATTCTGACAAATGAAAAAAATGACTACAAATGACTGCCTCTAGCAGTGTACCAGGATGTGCAATGACTAGCGTAACATGTATCAATGATGAACGGTGGTCTAGCCACAAATATCATGTCAGCTCTATGATCATGCAAATCAAAATGATAGTGAATGCTCAAGTCATATGATGAATAATAACAATGGAAGTTGCATGGCAATATATCTCGGAATGGCTATGGAAATGCCATAATAGGTAGGTATGGTGTCTGTTTTGAAAACATATAACGAGGCTTATGTTTGAGAGAGTGTATCATCCCACTAGGTTGGATGCACCGGCGAAGTATGCACCATGTCTTAATATGAGAGTTGGCAATGCACAGTATCGAAGAGGCTATCAAAATATGGATAGGTGGAAATGCATAAAGACCGCAACTCGTAAACCAAAACATCTCACTAATACTTCATAATCTACACCGGGTAACCACAAGACCGATCACTCCAAGGGATGAGTTTGATGATATGAAGTCCGCTAGGCTTCCCGGCCCATTCAACAAGGCGGTTACTTACAATGTTCTTCAACTTAGACCCCTCATAGTCAGTTTCACTTAAACGACCACAAGTATTAACAAGTATGACCTTATGACACCTTTCCACTACTTCACGCAAGTCCTTAAGGCTACACAAAAATAATTACCAATTCACTATCTCAAAATCATTGAAAGGAATACAATTATCAAGTTCAATTGATCTACAAGTTCATGCAAGTTTTTATTATACCACTCATATATACCTATTATTTTTAAACCAACCATACATTTCATGCAAATTGTCAATTCCTATTCAACTATCTAAAAAGATTTAAGTGAGGCAAGAGAATTCTAATATTTTCTATAAAAACATAATTTATCACCGTTCTCTAACAAGTATATGTGAAGTACTAGAGCAAATTCTATAAACGTCTCCACTCAAATAGATATAAGTGAAGATCAAATGAGCATTCTACAAATATGAGATGAATATGTGTCTCTCATAATAGGTGTGATCATAACACAATGATTGTCGAACCAGAAAAAACAAATGACGATCCAAGCAAAACACATATCATGTGAACAAATAAAAAAGTAGGTCCAACCGAGTAATACCTGTAATTTTTGAAGACGAAAAAGGGGCGCCTACCGGGGCATCCCCAAGCTTAGACGCTTGAATATTACCTTAGGGTGCCTTGGGCATCCCCAAGCTTAGGCTATTTGCGGCTCCTTGTTCTCTTCATATCGTTGTCTCACCTCGGTCTTAAAAACTTCATCGACATAAAACTTAACAGAACTCGGGAGATATGTTAGTTCATATAAAGTAAATCATTCACTCATGTATTGTCAATACAAGATGCATATTTATTTCCGAACAATGTCTATTGTATCCTATCGTTTTCACAATTTGTATCCCCCAATATAGGTCATGGAAACTTTAAAACAAGCAGATAAAGAAAACATAACAACAATCTGTCAAAAATAGAACACTACGTAAAGATCTAATTTTTACACATACTTCTGTAGGTCCATAAATTCTGAAAAATTAGGACATCACAAAGAATTTGTATTATAGTACTGTGTACATTTTTTAGAAATTGATCACTTTCTAGTACATAATGAAAATTCAGAAGTGGATGCAAAAGTTTATGTTTCACATAACCTAATAAACAAGCATTTGCAACATCCCAATGTCTTAGATTGACACAAAAAAAGATACAAACATGATTACTACAATAGCAATAATTATGTAGGCTCAACAAAACAAAAGAAAAAAATTAAAGATAAATATTGAGTTGCCTCCTAACAAGCACTATTGTTTAATGCCATCTAGCTAGGCATAATGCATGCATCAAGTTTTATCATCATTCAATCCTTTAGCAACTCTTTTTAGTGAAGATTTCTTTCAATTCCACATGGCTCCTTACGCTTCCCATTAATATCTTTATCAATATTACGATCTACAGAAAAAGAGCTTCTAGAATTCTCAAAATGAACAAAGAAAATATCAAGAGTTTCAAGCTTTCTATTACAAGTCGTTAAATGATAACTCATACGCTGCAAACTAGAAATAATAATTTTACATAGTTCTCCATTTTTACTCAAATCGGTTAAATTCTTTTGGATAACACTCAATTTCTCAAGAATTTGAATCCCTTCTTGGGTAAACGGGGATCCTATCATAGTAGGAGGTACCCCAACTATTCCTTCTAACATCTCATAAGCTTTTATAACATCATTTTCAATGAAATTCCCTTTTGCAGTATAATCCAACATATTCCTATTTGGTATAAATAAACCAACGTAGAAATTTCTAAGAAGAATTTTCATGTCATTTTAATAGTGGAATCGTTGTGAGATTTAATTATTCTAAACCAAGCATCTTTTAGACTCTCTCCTTATCTTTGTTTAAAATGAAGAACCTCTAATTCAGGTGACATAGGAGGGTAAGGAGGACAAGCCATAATAACTAGAAAAACAAGAATAGCAACACAAGTATTTATTGTGTTTTGGAAGTTTTTGGCAAGCAAAGCAAAAGGTAAAAACAGCTAGGCAAGAAATAATACAAGCAAATAAAGAGTTTGTGTGAAGACACTTGATTTGGTAAAAGAAGACTCCCGGCAACGACGCTAAAAATTTCTTTACTACTCCCGCAGGAGTCTTTGGTTTCCCCAAAGAGAAAGGGTGATGTAGATAGTAACAAAATTTTCCCTTAATTAAGAAATATAAGGTATATTGAATCAGTCGGGGCTTCTAAACTACTCCCTCCGTCCCATAGTATAAGAGCGTATTTGACACTAGTGTCAAAAGCGCTCTTATATTATGGGACAAAGGGAGTACAAGGTAAACAACACATGCACACAAACAAACAAAAAATACTTGCACCCAACACGGCAACTTAGGGGGTGTTTGGATTGTGGCCAAAGTACACCCTACTAAAATTTTGGTCATGACCCAAAGATTGTCCTTTGTTTGAATTGTTGCTAATTTTTTGGCATGCCATGAACTCTAGCCAACTCTTATTCATTTTTACTGTCAATTTTGGCCAAATCATAGGCAACCAAAACCTCAACCAAAATTTTGGCTGGCCCAATGCTATTGTACACCCCCGTCGAACGTATTGTCTCGCTTCCTTTCCTTTTCACTCTGTACATGAACTTCGCAGTTGCGGAAAGTAAGTAATGGGAAAATGAGGCGATCCGGTTGGAACAAGAAAAGAAGAAAGGCATCCATCCCCCTTGAAAAATGTCTTTCACGAGGACAAAAGTCACCGAGGAAGGATAAACCCGCCACGCCATCTTCCCAATTGTTTATCCAGCGCGCCGGCCCCGTCACCGGTGGCGACCCACCCCGTCCCGCCGCGTCGCCCAATAGCCACCGGCCACCCAGCCAAATCGCCACCGCCCGCCGACCGAGCCGACGTGTTCCGCGGCCGACCTCACCGCGCAGCCTCCCCTTCCTCCTCCTCCCCCACGCCGCCCGCCTCCTCGCCCGCCGCGCGCCGCCCCTGCCCCGCGCCGCCGCCCGGCTCCGCCCGCTCCGGATGTCGGCCTCCAATCACTCCAGCGCCGGCGCCAGCTCCCCCTCCGCCCCCTCGGCGCCCCCGCCCCCCGCGGTGAGTCTGATGCGGCTTCCTCCTCCTCACGCGTCCGTCCGTATGATATCTGGCCCTGCCGCCGTTAGGCGCCCGGCTGCCGGCGTCGCTGGTGTCGGAGCTGAGATTCTGGGGCCGTACAATAATCGCCGTCGATGGATGGAACCATCTAGCGCGTTGACTTAGCAACTGGTGGATGGGAAGGGATGCCTGCCTTAGCAACTGTGAGCCACGAGGCATCCTCTACTGGTTTGCAACCATGGTGCTCTGTCTCCCTAGCACAATTATCTACCGTGCGTGTGGCGGATGTGGCGTCGATTCAGGATCGAAATTAGTGGATGATAGCTTTGGTTTCATGAGATAATAATACTCGTTGCTCCAGCCCTCTAGCTGGTTTAAACGCATGTTGCTGGCCGAATACACGCCTAACCACCGCTAACCGTCCCTTATGCAGGTGCCCAAGTCGAGGATCCCTTTCTGCCCAGCTTGTGGAAGTCCGACGAAATTGGCCGTACCAGACGGGGATGAGAAGATGAGGGCTGTCTGTTCTTCTTGTGGGAGAGTGCACTACGAGAACCCCAAAATGGTATGAACTGAAGAACAAAGTATGAATCATCTTCAGAGTTCAGACAATATGTGCATATGCATTTTGAACCGAGATAGTGTGATTTGCTTGCTTCTAATGCCAACTGCTTCTGAACTCCACTGCACAGACCTGATATCTTTTTATATCTTTGTTATGTCACTGTTCAACGACGCAAAATTATATGGCGAATAACATTTGTAGGTGTGTGTTAGCTTTTACCCATTCGTTTTTCACTAATCTGTGTCATCTTTGTAGGTTGTGGGTTGCCTTGTGGAGCACGATAACAAGGTCCTCCTTTGCAGAAGAAAGATTGAACCGGCTTATGGCCTTTGGTAAGCTGCTTTTGACAAGTCCATTTTATTGGCTATAATCAGGCTTTCTGGTGTTCTGTTTACCGTACTGGCGAGCTGCATGGGTGTACTATGTTTTAGAGTAACACCTTGCCTGTAGATGTAGTATCAAAATCAATTTTCATCCGTAGGAAGTATGTAAAGAATTGTTTGCTTGTACTATTTGTGCTGTGAAACTGCATAGATCTTTATAGGGGAGTACCTAGAACTCATCTATATGAGATATAATTTGGTCTCATTCACCTAGAAAACAAGAACAGATACAACCCACATCAGCACACACGCATCTTATAGCATCACATCCAAATGGCTATAAAAGGTGAATGAGACCAAATTATGTCTCATCTAGATGAGTTCTAGCAAAACTGATCTTTATATGTTTCAACAATGGTGTTTATTTTGTTGTTACTTCTCCTCAGTTCAGGATTGCTCCTTTCCTGTTTAACAGACCTCTTATTTCTCTCTCTCTCTCTCTCTCTCTCTCTCTCTCTCTCTCTCTAATGCACTACTTTTTATTTCCAATTGCTTTCTGCCACATTCTTTGATCTGCATTTGCAAAGCATGGACGGATTTTCCTTTTTTTGTAAGAACATAGTCATTTGGGGGCTGGTCTGTCATTCTAATCAAGGTTACATCAACAGGACTCTTCCTGCTGGTTATTTGGAAGTCGGAGAGTCTGCGGCGGAAGGAGCCTCAAGGGAAACGTTGGAAGAAGCTTGTGCAGATGTAGAGATAGTCTCACCTTTTGCTCAGTTGGATATTCCGCTAATTGGCCAAGTGAGTGAAAAGTAGCCTAATCGGACAACTCGTGCTTAACTTCATACACTACTAAGTGGATTCTTCTTGTGTATTGTGATGACATGCAGTAGAGTTACATTATTTTCCGAGCAAGAATGAAGACCCCCAGTTTCTCACCTGGATCCGAGTCGCTAGAATGTGAACTTTTTGCTCTGGATGATATACCATTTGATTCTCTAGCATTTTCTTCAATCATCGTCACTTTGAGAATGGTACGCCCCCTCCTCCAGTTCAAGCATTGTGTTTTCTAGCAAGTTATAGTTTTCAGTCTTTTGACATCATAAGCTTCTTACATCTGTACATGCTGTTGCAGTATATTGAAGATGTCAAGGCTGGAAACATCAAATTCCATTATTGCACAATAAACAAGAGGTACAACTCGCTTCATCGTGGCCTGTGTTTGTTGTCAAGATCAATAGCCCTCGACCTGTTAATTCTCATTGTCATGATCTATGAACTCGAACATTTGCTAGTTTGCTATTTGCTCTACGCATAATCCACCTTCCAGCTTTCCACGATATCACGCGTGCAGCACTTTTAGTTGTAGTTGTTCCACAATCAACTGCTAATAGATTATTGCAGTTATTGTACTTAGTTACTTATGACATGCCATCTTTTTTTTTCTCTGTCTCAAAAATATGTTGTAGCATAAGTGCATAACTTGTCCTACCTCAATTTGCAGGATCGGGGCCGGCCCTTCGGATCTCCGTAGCTTTGATATCGACAACCATTTAGCCGTGTGAGCTTGGGAAGGTTCGAGACCCGTCGTGGTACATAATGTGATTGCTCTTGTTAAACACCAGCCGCGAGACATCGGCACAGCAATCACATTGGTCGTCGATAGAGCTGGTCATGGGTGAGGGGGCCTTTGGTCATCGCATGGCATCTGGCCACATTTGTGGTAGATTGTTTAAGCTGCTGCTGGAATTGTAAATGTGTGCGTTTCTCGAAGTCCCTTTTCAGCCCTTTTTCCTTTTCCTTTTCAAAGGATGTCTTGGGTGATTCAATAGATGGTGCATTTAGATTTTTGTCAGCTTACCCAAAAGATTTGTGTCGTGAGTGTCATGGCAATTTGAAACAAAATTCTGTAATTGTTTTTCCGACTGTTCCTGCGAACTCTTCAGTTACTACGTGTGGGAAATATACTGTGATGCCATGTAACATTGTACCATGCCCCCGAAAAAATATGTTTGGATGTTTCAAAAAATTCTCAATGTTCACAGGACAATATGTCTACTATCTTTCAGATCATCTATGTGTTTCAAATTTGTATTTGTACTTTTTTACTAAGGATTGTAGACACATGCCTTGTGAACATTCACCATTTTTTTGGACACTTCAATTTGATTTTTGAATCATGATATCATGTGATATCTCCACACAATGCAAGTGTTAGATTGCCATCCAGGCTTATTCATGCCCATGTTCTTTTGCCACCATGATCGACACCTATACCAACCACCCATCAGGTATAAGGCAACTGGGAAAAGGAATAAGCACACGACAAAGTTGCCAAGCACGATCCCTTCCCAGTTCATGACAAAGTTGCAACTAAAAGGAATAAGCACACGACAAAGTTGCCAAGCACGATCCCTTCCCAGTTCATGACAAAGTTGCAACTATGATTTTTTTTTGCTTGCACAATGGGAGCATGGAAGCAAACAATTCAGGTTCCGTGAAAAAGATTGTCAATAGACTGTATCTTTGTGATCTAAAATATCCACAACCAAGTGTGGATTACGCATGGCACAACTGGCAAAGGAGACACAAAATACTCCAGCAAAAAGCAACTCTTATAGCCCAGCAGGGTGAAAGAAACAAATTTAGGCATGTGAGAACTATGGGCATCATCATATAACCAAAAGAAATTTTACGTCCCTGGCACGGCCAGGAAGAACAAGTGTAGATGAACAGCACATAGGGGATTACAATTATTATGTAAAGGGGCTATCCCAGGACAACACCCCAGCAGAATGCACACGAAAATTACAGGACGGTTAACTCAGCGAAGGAGGACCGGAAGGTTTCTGGGAATGCGACTGGCGATGGCGGTGGGCGTCACTCAAAGATCCTCCGGGCCGTTGATGTCCTGGAGACACCAGAGAAGGCCATGTGTCAGTCAGACCATGCATAACAATCATGACATAGCCCACACAGTTTCAGATTGGGTAGGTGTTGGGATGTGAAATGAAGGCTTACCTTGTTCTCGAGCACAGCTCCGTCTGGGATCTCCAACTTGACTCCAGCCTTGGCTGCGATGGTCACGTTGCCCTGCAGATGGGATGAGCAGATTTGATTAGCATTAGGTCCATTTGTACACAGTAACTAACCGCAGCAAAGGGAGAATGATGACTACGAAGTTCACCTTGAGCACGACTCCAGAGCCAAACGAGACATCACCAGAGACCTTCAAGCTGTCGAGCTCAACGATGCTGGGGATCGACTTGAAACGGGCAAGGAAGTTGGCAACCTACAATTTGTCAAAAAAAAAAAAAAGCGAGTCACAACCACATTCCAGCTTCTTTCACGATTCACGTGTTTCTTCAATGCAATTTCTTTATCGACTAATTGACAAAATTCTTATGATTAAGATGGCTTACCTTTTTGAACTCAGGACCAAGCTCAATTGAAGGGTTTGATGGCTTCACTCTGGCTGGGTTGCGGATGACGTAGCCATCGACCAAGGTATAGAGATCAGACTGTGGGACAGAAAAATGAGGTCAGCTGTTGTCTCATCATGGTACCAAACCAGAAAACACCAAGGGGATTTCAGATATACCTGCACAAGCAACAAATCAGATGTAGCCTTCACGGGCAGAAACCTTGAGCGGGGAACGTTGATGCCGATTGCTTTCTCAAAGAACTAGAAGGAAGGATAAGCATTAGAGCACATCACGAACAAAAAGTGGGCAGCCCAACACAACATTTTGAGATAAGTTTGCCTATACCCTGATCGCTGCTCCAGCTGCGGTTTCTAGCTGCAGGACTTTCACGCCATCAACTTCCTGCAAGAACTAGCTGCTTAGATAAAAGCAAATGAACAGAATGGAACTGAGATTCACGCCAAGGATGACGGATGTACCTTAGGGTTGGGAATGATTTCCATCTTAAGTGCTTCAGCATCTACAAGCCTCTTGATCGCCTTCAAGTTCACCCACCTGATGCCAGAAGCTGTTAGGAAGGAACAGAGAGTTCTTAATCAAAGGAAGGCATGGCTTAGATTCTTACAGGTTGTTGGTGTTAAATATCTTGAACTTCTCAATCGACTTGAATTCATTCACCTGAACAAATACACAAAGGAAGAGTATTCATCAGCTATTTAGCCTCATAATACTCTCATGACTTAGAACAACACAGTTCAGGGAGAGGGTACTTACATGCTCATCAGGGACTTGGGCAATCTCCAAGAGCTGCATGTAACAGAGATAAATTATGAGTGATTCATTCATGTCATGTAGGTTCAAAATTAACGTTGCAACTTACAAATTACACTACATCCATTACTTTCGATGTATGCTTATCAGCAAAGATAATTAAAAGCTACAGTAATATGCAAGCAAGGAGGAAATTACTAGTGTACCTGGACCCTTCCTTCGTATGAGATGAGGGTACCACCTTTAACATCAGCCAATGTTTTTGGAGTAACTTCCATGCAGTACTCATTCTGGTTAGTGATCAGGTGGTTTAATATCTCTGTGATGGTTAAGAATCCCATTTATGGCACAAAGTAACACTAAAAAGGTGAAAAGGATCAAATTGGAAATTAATAAATCAGGTCATATTTGGATACTGATGTCAACAATAGCACCCAAGTTGTCTGAGTTCGCCACGAAGACATACTCCTTTCCCTGAGAGAAGATTGGCAAAATAGTAAGCACAATAATATGAAGGTGTTTGGATTCTGTAAGCAAAGTTAAGAGTCCCTACAGATGATGTGCAAGTTGTAACTGGTTTGATTTATTTAAATCACAAGAAGCATACACTACATAGATTTTTTGTAAACTTCAAAAGAAAACATGCTATGAAGATGTGGATCGCAAGGGCAAACTAATCCATGTCAAAAAAACAAATCTGGATAAGATTGTAGTATGCAACCAATCAACCTGTCAAACTAATCCGTTCGCCTAGATAGAAGGTTAAGCCATTTGTGCTCACCTGTGACAGCAAGGTATCGAGTTTTCCACTGTTGTTCAAAGAGGGGAACACATCACCGTGGCCTGGGGGGTACCTTCACATTCAAAAACCACAATATTGGACTTCAAAAAATTATTTGGATGGTCAAGTCTGACAAAGTTGAATCAATAAAGCATAAAGGCAAAGCTAGTATTTGAAATATCATATAATGAAATGATCATCCATTGGTATTCCAAGAATAAGACAAGAATAGTTAGAGAAAACTAACCAGCCATCCTTCCCTGTCTGCCCTTTGCTTGGAAGTGGCAAGAAGTCTTCAGTAACAATGCGAGGGTATTGGCTCTGAGAGAAACATGTGTCAGTTAATTGAAGCCGCAAGTAGTGGGGTAAAATGTGATACAATTGAATATAACAGATGAGGTACTACTAATTTCATACCTGGTTGAAAGTGTGAATTTCAATGTTGGAGTTGGAGTACTTCTCAACAATCTACAAAACAGAGGTCATTATGCAAGTATGTTAGTCCAAATTTAGAAAGTTGTCTTTTCAATAGAAAATAAACAGGGGAGGTGGGATATCAACCTTCTGTGTGTCATCATGAGTGTTGAAAGAGTTCATTAGAAGCAAAGGAACACTGCATCCATACTTCTTGTTCAGGGACTGCATACAGGTGAAACTTGTCAGACACAAACCATTACACACTACATCAAGTCAGTGCACAGAAGATATTAGTAGAAACTAAGAATACCTCAATCTGAATCACAATAAGGTCAAGAAATGTAAACCCATTGCGAACTTCAATGACGGACCTGCATGCAGTGAGCTATGTTATTACGTGCTGAAGGTGGTAGAACTTTAAAATGAAGCGGCAAAATACAGGTCCCTATATTTCCAATATTGGCATGCTGCATCAAACATACACCTAAATAAATACCTAAGTAAATCATGTTCTGTACATAGTCTACCACAACGCCACGTTCAAATGATCAATGTTTCACTGGCCAACAGAGTCTAGAAAATAAGTGGATGGTCATATTCAGCAGTGCAGGCTGGCAGCAGTCACTTATGTCAAATTGCAGCAAGTATACGTAAATGGAAAGATAAAGAGAACTGATAGCCTTAATGTTTGATAACATTGATCAGAGAACCAGATTAATCAAACTATTTTTTTGGATCAAAGGAGCTACCACTCACAATTTCATTTCTCCATGAAACTGGTACTAGTTTAACTGGACTACGTCAGAGTAATAAAGATGTCACAACAGGAATGAACAATGAGTACAGTCAATAGCAATTTTATGACTAATTTCACTGATATGCTTGGAAGCAGCCGAGTTCACATATAAGTACTGGAGCCAGAGCTAATCAAGAGAAAGAATAGAACATACAGAGTATAGAAGGTGACATGAAGAATATTAATAGGTATTAATAGGGAGTATAGAAAGTTGCCCACATTAATATTGTTCATGTCCTTCCAGATCATGAACTTTGGAGGATTCCACAGACAGAACTATAATAAGCATAATAGCAGGTGGATCTAAAAGTGACAGGTGCAAATAAACTTAACAGAAATACAGGCAACCATACTATGCCACAAGCCCATAGTAATAAAAATGTCACAACAAGAATGAACATGAGTAGGCAATAGCAATTGTATGACTAATTCATTAATGCACTTGGAAGCAGACAGGTCGACCTATATGTATTAGAGCCACAGCAAATCAAGAGAAGGGACATAAACGTACGGAGCCTTGAAAGTGACAAGAAGAATATTATATATTTCATGCCCTTCCAGATCATGAAGTTTGGAGGATTCCACAAACATAAGTACAATAAGTATAATAGCAGGTGGATCTAAGTGACAAGTGGAAATAAAATTAACAGAAATACGGGTGACCATACTACGCCACGAGCCCATAGTAACTGATGATAAAGTTATAGCATTGCATTTGACCAAACATTTGGAGGCCCAGAAAAAGGTATGCTAAAACCACTGCCCAACCAGAAAACTAACGAACAATAGTGACTCATTACCACCATAATCAGGATTGCACACATGAAGAAACCAATGACAACGCAATTGAGCAAACATTTGAATGTGAGAAACTATGTGCTAAAACCACGGCCCAAGCGGGACACTAACGAACAACAGTAACTCGTGACCATCATAAGCAGCAGGATCACATGAAGAAACCAGCATATCCAAGCGCGATCCACACATATGCATGCTGCGAGACTACAGTGTTGGGGCGAATCTAACTGAAAGTAGCACGATCCACACATATGCAAGGTGAATCAAGTGATCGGGAGCAGTGAAGAGGATGGGTGGGGTGGGGTGCTCACTTGGGGCCGGTGCAGCCCATGGTGGTGCCGAGGCCTCCGTTGAGCTTGAGCACCACGAGCTTGTCGAGCAGGGCCTTCATGGCGTCGAGATCTGCAGCACACACAGGATCCAGCGTTGAGCGTCCACACACACTGACTGAACATTCGAATCGACCAGAGGAAGAAGCATCTGAGACGAGATGGTACCTTCGGGAGGGGGCGCGAGGGTGTCGTAGGGCACCACCACCTCATCGGTGGGGGTCTGGATCTTGCTCCACTCGATCTGCTCCGCCTCGCCGCTGCAGGACACACCACCCAGCACAGCCGTCAGAAACCACCCGTGAGCAAGTAGCAGATCGTCGGAGACAAGCGTAACCATGGAGGCGGGGCAGATTCGCATTATTACCTGAGGTAACGCGAGACGAGGCTGATGAACCCGGCCTTCTCGTTCTCGCTGCGTCGTCACCGACAAAACAAACCAGAAAAAAACAGTTGAGCGGAAGCGGACTCGGCGCCTACTGGCCGCTAGATCCGGCGGAGGGAAGGGGTCGGGCGGGGCACCTGATCTCGCCGAGCTTGGCGACGGCGTCGCGGAGGTTGTCGATCTTGGAGTCGGCGGCGACGGCGGCGGCGGCCATCGCGATCCGGGCGGAGAGGAGGGACGCTGCTGCCTCGGGGGAAGAGGAGAGGAGAGGACGGGAGCAGATGTCAGATGACTGGAAGGGAGAGGTGGCGCTGTGGTGAGATGCGTGTGAGGCGACGCGGCTCCGTTTTCTTATAGGGGTCGCGCCGCGGTCTCCGTCACGGCATGGACGGAATGCGCAACGGAATGTGCCTGCGGAGTGACGGCGCCGGGGCACGTGGCGGGCGCGGAGGGGGCCGGCCGTCGGCTAACGGAAGAGGGTGGAGGGCGTGCGGCGTCGAGATCGGGGAATGTGACGGCGCGCGCGGGCGAGGTTTGTTACGGGCGACAGCCTGGCATTTCTTGCGGGGGCGGGCGGCCGTGCTCTCATTACTGCTCGCTTTCGGCAACTAACCGGTGTGGTTTTCCTAAAAAAAAAAAAAAAACTAATCGGTGTGGTTAGGCTCAGCTCTTTCAAATTCGAATAATACCATTGGCACCGCCATAACTTTTGAAAAACAACCAACCAAACAAAAGTTTTCGCTCCATACATATGCATTTGATTATCATTATTTTGGTATTTTTAAGAAAACTTGAGAATATTATATTCGAAAAACTTGTTTTAAAGGGCTCCCAGCTTATCCATGTGTTTGAAAATATTCTCTCGTCGAGTTAAGCCGTTGGCACCAATGCTGTAGCCAGGATCTGCCTACACCCCAGGCCACCCTTAAAGCTACAACGGCTAATGTAGCTACATGCAACGAAGCATTTGCTCGCTACTCCCCCAAGGGCCACGCCCCGGCAGCTTGGTGCATGCCTACCCCTATCCTATGACATGTGCATTTCGCGGTGTAGATTCATGTTTAAAGCACTGACGGGTTTCAACCATGTATGCGATGGGAGAGAACACAACTTGAATTGCCTTTTGGACCTTGTGCCATATGCGTATCTGACAATTTAAATTCATGATTTGGCTGAGAAAATGAAATTTGTTGAATCAATATGTATTATTGCTGGTGTGTCCTCACGATTGAGCATTTTCTTTGACTAGTAAAATATGTTTTCTTTGGAAACCTTGTAGTAGAGTATCGCACAATCCTTTAACTTCCATAAGTATACTTATTTAAACTGCTACGTTTGCACGTCTAGTGTTTCACTAAGACACTGAGGTAAGGGAGTCCCCTGCACCTTCCCCATTTGTCCGCCCGAACCGGACACGATCTAGACAAAAAAAGCCACACAACAAGGGTTCTACAGAACTTCCCCGCATGTACCGGCCCGGCTTTTCGGTCTCCCCCATTTTCATTCGAATCTATACTACTTAATTTTCCGATTTGTTAATCACTAAAATTCTTTTATTTGTTATATGAGGTCAAACATTGTTAGAAACAAAATAATGTGATTTTCTAATCCTACATGAATATGTTAGACATTTCTAATCCGTTCCAAAATACATGAGGTTCTATGTTACGTCTCTAAGCTTGACCATTTTATAAAGAAAGCCGCCAATATCTACAACATCGTGGATGTAAATGGAGCTAATTTGGTGTTGCAGATGTTGGTATATTTTGTACGAACTTGGTCAAACTTTTAAAAGTCTGACTTTAAGTATTTTACAGAAGGAGTACCAAAAAAGTTTAAATTCTAAAAAAGAAGTTTGGTTCTGGTTATACTTCTTTTGAGGGTAGGTTCTGGTTATACTTAAAACGTGCGTCGCAAGAAATGTTTGTACTACCTCATCGACTACTTCTTCCACCCTCCAAATGTGAATCCTTGGTAGTTAGGCCCAACGCGCACTTCTTTATATTAATTCAAGATTTTCTCATGGTGGTTGCGCACAACACATGTGCATGCATGTGTTCACCAACCTATGTATGCCCCGCGCGCGCAATTCTTTATGCCCATCGGGTTGTCGGTGCATTTGCAACGAGTTATTAAAAGGCCTTGCAAATCGCTTAAACGCCGGAGTACTTTTTGATGTTCTCTGTTGTGTGATCAAACGATCGCCGTGACGGAGCGCGAGTGTCACCTCAAACAGCCCCACACACGCCCTCCGACGGCAGAAAGGGAATGTTCTGCTCTCTAGTCGGCAGAGCACACGGTCACATCGCAAAGGTCCGGTTCGAATTCGACGGTGAGAGGAGAGCTCCTGTGCGTCGAGCAGGCAGCAGATTAAGCATGCATGTACACTCACCTGCATCCTCCTCTGCTGTCACCGGCAGCAGAAGGGCTCCGCTCGTCTGGCTGCACACACCGCGCCGGAGCACTCTCCTCCTCGGCCGCCGGCGTCCCCCTATGCAATGCCCACCTCCGGCGCCGACGCCGACGCCGACGCCGACGCCTGGCCGGACCACGGCCGAAGCCGGCCCGTCACTGGGAGCAGCAGTCCAGCAGCTCATCCTGCTCATGTGCCCACGGAATGTCTTCTAGTACTAGTTTCCTTTTTCCTCACCGACATTTATATACGTGTGACAAGTGTAACGTGTCGTGTGTGCGTCAACATGGACAAGTAACTGCAGCTGCTTTCTGATGCGTCCATGCGCGGCACACGTGAGCCCGTCGGCACGGCGGCACAGCTGAACGGGAGTGCGTACGAGTAGCGTGTCCGTCGCGAAAAAGAAAAAGGAAAAGCACGAGTGGCTTGTTTCGGAAGCGGAAGGAAGCGACCGTGCGTTTCTCTGCTCACCGGGCTATGCGCGCGCTAATGGCCGGCGGAAAGTGTGCTTTCTGCTGGCCGAACCTGCCGATGTGGTTGAGTGGACGGCATCTTATCACTTGTACGTACTTCCGAGAAAGATTAGATTCCCGTTGTATGTTTGGGGAAAACAATGGACAAAAGGTGCCTGGTGCTACATCTTACGTGTCGATCGTGTTTCTACTTTCTCTGGGTGCTGTCAAGTTGGCGTCGTTCTGGTTCCAAGATTCAATTCACCATGGCTTCTAGCGCCTTCGTCCTGCGTGCCCAAACGACATGTAGCTTGGAGCTCATGCATACGTGTATATGGACGGTGTTTGAGCACCGTGCCCTTATCGAAGGCGTTGATGTTTAAAAACTCTTTCGTTGTTCTTGTGCTATCGAGAGATGATTGATGCGGATATGGTCGTTGGTGTAGTTTGTCAGTCGTTGTCTTGATCATAGGGTTTTCTTTTACTCGTTTAGTCATAGCTTTTGTCTTGTATGACTTTGCTTTTGTCATCGTGTTTTTAATATATGCGTTGGCGTTGGTGTTGGTTTGTATTTGTATCTTCTTAATACTTCATTTTGTGTCAATTAAATCCATCCTTTATCGGAAAAAAATGTGTATATAGATGTTGTGAAAAATGTATAAAACAACCACAATAGTGTCCGGAAATGCAAAAAACCACCACAGTAAAAATGGTAACAAAACGCAGCGCATCTTACCGCCTTTTTTTCACATGGTACAAACGAAGATGCTCACGTACACTCAATCATATGAACACACGCGCGCGCACACACACCCTACCCCATAAGCACCTTTGGAATACTGGGCCGGCACAACATCTTGAGTTTAACAAAATCGTCATAAACACCTTTATGGTCAACAGGAATGTCTCCTCACATTGAACGCATATCATCAAAAGGTCAAAAATAAATCTAAGAAAATGTTACCACATGTGCCAAGTCTAAGACCGCAAGGAACCTAACCATCTGAGCGACACTTAGTTCGCACCACACGCTATCGCTGACAATGGCAAAAAAAAAACACCGACTAAAATTTGAACCACGCTTGCACGTGGCAAAGTGGACATGTGGCGAGAGAGGTGACAAAGTGCGGCTAATGGCCGTTAACAACTCCGTCGAAGGCGCACGTTCGACTAGATTCCGATAGGTGTGGTCTCACTCTTGTTCTCTCGTGATTCCTCTCATCTCTCCCATGGTAGCGGCAGTACCCGGAGACGGCGGCGGAGGGGGCACCACATCTCGCGACGTCGACGGCGAGGGAGGGCAACTAGGACGATTGTTGCGGCAACAACATGTTCCATTCATTATCGCCACTGCCAGAGCATGCGGCGGCACTCACCCGCAGGGTGGTCGACACCTCGACGGGCAACCATCATTGCACCACTGGAATCAGAGGCGCTGAGTGAGTTATCTTTCCCTACGTCTCTGTCAATTTTGGAATTAGGTTTAGACCTAGGATTTGGGGATTAGGGTCTGTGTTGATTTGGGATTTAGGCTTAGAGCACTGTTGATGCAGTGTTCATTTAGTGGAGTGGATTTAGTACACTATTTTAGTTCATATATTAGTTTAAATTTGTCTAAACTAGCGGGCAGAAGGCGCAGCGGCACCCCACGCCCATCAAAAAGTCTGTGTGTATATACATAAACACAATACTTTAATTTAAAAGTTGAATTTAGAAATTGTTTGGGCTAGCTGGGGCCTTTGGACCTTTTTATACAAACAATGTTGTTGAATTGAAGCATGTTTGCAATATGGATTGCTAATATCAGTTGCAAAATTAACAAATACAATTAAGTTAAGAGTGGAAGCTCGGAAAATCTAGTGCTGGAAAACCCATCGGGAAGCCTGTGCGTGTGCTTTTCAGTAAAGTTCTTAACATTTTTTTTTGGCATTGCTTTTTATAGAGCTTCTTAGAGCAACTCTAGCAGACCCTGCATCCCGCCCCGACCCGTAAAATAACCGCCAAAATACGGTTCGGGGCGGAAAAACCTGCCCGATCAGATCCCGTATCTCGCCCTGCCCGCAAAAAAATTTGAGGGGCGTGGCAAAATCCCAACCCCAACCCGGGAAAACGCGGGTTTCCCCCTGGCGGCTGCGGTGCCCTGCATATAAGCGGAAGCGGTTGGTGGGGGGACATTTCATCCCGCGCTTTCCCCACCAACCACCTCTCCTCTCCCCCTCGCGCCGCCGGCGGCCGCCGCCCAAGATTCCGGCGAAAGCAGACGGCAGGAGCACGCCGAAAGGCCGCCACGCGCACGAGGCCTCCCCCCTTCCCTCCTGCGTCGGCGGGCCGCCGGATTTGCGGATCTGCGGCACTTCATTGCGAGCCGCCGGATTTGGCTTTTTCGGCCGCCGGTTGCTGCCCCAAGCGATGGAGTGGTCGGGGAGCCTCTCCCGCAACCCAGGCAAGGGCGCATCGCCGCATGCAGGTACGGGCAACGTCTTTGTGGCTTGCCGATGCCGCTCATACAGTGCGACGACTGCACGCGGAAAGTGATGTGGCTCACTTCGGGCACGCCGAAGCACCCCGGATGGGTGTTCTTCAAATGCGAAAACGACGGGGTACGTGCACTTGCGGTAGCTCATTTGATAGCTCATTCTTTAGTTCAATCGCGGTAGCTCACTTCGAGCTTGCTCATTCTTTTGTGTAGGACGATGAATGCTCATTTTGGTTTTGGGAGGCCAATACACTGATTTATTGATAGAAAGAAACTTAATAGATGTTGGTGCAATCCTTAGTACAATCGAAGGCAATGATGCGGCTGTATGTGCAACTAGAGGGGAAGCAACGTCTACTTTTTTCGAACCAAAGATGAAGAAAAAAGAATGCAAAATCAAAAATCTGCAGATAAACAATGAATGCATGGAGAAGATATTAGTCCAACTTGTGGGAGCAGTTATGGAAGTTGGGAATCTTCTGAAATGCATACTTGTGGTTCTTGTTTTCTTTGGTTTTGCTATTCTAGCAAAGATTTGATGATGTCTTTTGTATCTAATGTTGTTGCAAAAGCAAATAAATGCATTATGATAGATCAAATTAAGTTGCAAATTTAAGTTTTGCGGGCCTGGAGGAGCTGCGCCAGATCAGACGCCGCAAAGCCGACCTATAGAAAAGCATATTCTAGGAATATCCTTTTTTACGGGTCCATTATGCGGGGTCTGCAACTGCGGCCGTCCGCGCCGGCCCGCAAAAGCGGTTTTGCGCGAACTGCAAACACGTTTTGCGGGCCGGGAGGATGCGGGGTCTGCTAGAGTTGCTCTTAGCAGGATGCTGGAACGGCAAATGGACGTATGAAGCATCTAATGATGGATGTGGGCTTGTTGACAGAAAAGCCTCTTGATTCTATGTTGCGAGCAAGACAAATTAGTATGGATGCTATTGTTGGTAAACTCATAAGATGAGAAGAACAGGGTCGATCCTTTTGCCTCGCCCATGGAAACACACATGAGTTTCACCTGATCACTCGTGAAAACGCCACGCTTCACCTGATCAGCAAGTGGCAGGCAACAACTTTGACATTCATTTGTTGATACGGTAATTTGAAATTCAGAAGTAGAAACAGAGGCTTATGCAGTTGCCGATCAACCATAGCTAATAGACTATAGAATTCACTGTCCTTCGCTTGTGATAAATTAGTCAGACTAAAAGTGCATGATGCACACAATGCAAAATTGCAAGTTCAATTTTGCATCAAAAAAACTTAAGAGAATGAAGTTACCAACCATTGATAAAATTATAGCTCATGTTTACACGTTTCCATTTCATCTTTCATGTAATACAAAGCATATTATAAGACGGTAATAACCATATTGCCACAACAAATCATTAACTCTATTACTTGGACAACCAAAATTCAAAATTGAAGGACATACAACAGGGCATTCCTTTCATCCTAACTCATCGAGATGCTAATCTAGCTGTACCAAGAAGAAGCAAGAAACTTATGAAGGAGAGCTGGCGAAAAAGAAAAGCATGGCATACAAATTGGAGGTGGCGCGTCAGTGTACTTCCTTGGCGATGGTGACCTTTCCTTTGCCCCGCCCACAACTCTGGGGCTGTCAGCGGACATGATTCCCGCGTCTTGAGATTTGATACGTCTTCAACATATCTATAATTTTTAATTGTTCCATGCTATCGTAGTATCGATCTTGGATGTTTTATATGCAATTATATATCATTTTTGGGACTAACCTTTTAACCTAGTACCCGGTGTCAGTTGCTGTTTTTTGCTTGTTTTTGGCTTTCCAGAAATCAATATCAAACAGAGTCCAAATGAAGAAAAAAAAATTGAATTAATTTTTTCTGGACCAAAAGAGACTCTAGAAGTTTCGGGACAAGACCTGATGAATCACGAGGGAGCGACAAGCTCTGGAGGCGCGCTCCATGGGGGGGCGCCCTCCAGGCTTGTGGGCCCTCGTGGCACCTCTTGACCTAATTCCGCCTCTATAAATTCTCAAATATTCCCCTGACATCAGAGAGCCACCCGAAATACTTTTTTCGCCACCACAAGTTTCTGTTCTCGCGAGATCCCATCTGGAGGCCTTCTCCGGTACTCTGCCGGAGGGGAAATCGACCACAGAGGGGCTCTACATCAACCTTGATGTCCTTCCAATGATGTGTGAGTAGTTTACCACAGACCTACGTGTCCATAGCTAGTAGCTGTTGGAAATATGCCCTAGAGGCAATAATAAAATAGTTATTATTGTATTTCCTTGTTCATGATAATTGTCTATTGTTCATGCTATAATTGTATTAACTCGAAACCGTAATACATGTGTGAATACATAGACCACAACATGTCCTCGTTGATCAATAGATGGTTATGGTTTCCTGACCATGGACATTGGATGTCATTGATAACAGGATCACATCATTAGGAGAATGATGTGATGGACAATACCCAATCCTAAGCACAAGATGGTGTAGTTCGTTTGCTAAGAGCTTTTCTAATGTCAAGTATCGTTTCCTTAGACCATGAGATTGTGCAACTCCCGGATACCGTAGGAATGCTTTGGGTGTACCAAACGTCACAACGTAACTGGGTGGCTATAAAGGTGCACTACAGGTATCTCCGAAAGTGTCTATTGGGTTGGCACGAATCGAGACTGGGATTTGTCACTCCGTATGACGGAGAGGTATCTCTGGGCCCACTCGGTAATGCATCATCATAATGAGCTCAATGTGACTAATGAGTTAGCCACGGCATCATGCGTTACGGAACGAGTAAAGAGACTTGCCGGTAACAAGATTGAACGAGGTATGGGGATACCGACGATCGAATCTCAGGCAAGTAACATACCGATAGACAAAGGGAATTGAATACGGGATTGATTGAATCCCCGACATTGTGGTTCATCCGATGAGATCATTGTGGAACATGTGGGAGCCAATATGGGTATCCAGATCCCGCTATTGGTTATTGGCCGGAGAGGTGTCTCGGTCATGTCTGCATGGTTCCCGAACCCGTAGGGTCTACACACTTAAGGTTCGGTGATGCTAGAGTTGTTATGGGAAATTGTATGTGGTTACCAAAGGTTGTTCGGAGCCCCGGATGAGATCCTGGATATGACGAGGAGCTCCGGAATGGTCCGGAGGTGAAGATCGGTATATTGAACGAAGGGTATTGGAGTCCGGAATTGTTTCGGGGGTACCAGGCTATGGCCAGCATGTCCGAAAGGGGTTTCGGAGGCCCCGGCAAGCGTTGGGGGGCCTTATGGGCTAAGGGGAAGGGGCAAACCAGCCCACTAAGGGGCTGTGCGCCCCTCCCAACCCCTCTCACGTAACCAGGAAAGGTGGGGGCGCCACCCCTAGGGCAGCCGCCCCTCCCGGCTTGGGGGGCAAGTTTCCTAGGGGGTGGGGGCGCCCAAACCCATCTAGGGTTTCCCCTGGCCGCCGCCTCCTCCTCTAGATCCATCTAGAGGGACCGACCCCCTCTCCCCTCCCCCCTATATATAGTGAGGGGGTGGGAGGGCAGCCACACCCTTCCCTTGGCGCAGCCCTCTCCTCGTCCAACTCCTCCTCCTCCTCCTCCGTAGTGCTTAGCGAAGCTCTGCCGGAGAACCACGAGCTCCATTGCCACCACGCCGTCGTGCTGCTGGAGTTCTCCCTCAATTTCTCCTCTCCCCTTGCTGGATCAAGAAGGAGGAGACGTCCCCGGGCTGTACGTGTGTTGAACGCGGAGGCGCCGTCCGTTCGGCGCTAGATCGGATCCTCCGCGATTTGAATCGCCGCGAGTACGACTCCATCAACCGCGTTCTTGTAACGCTTCCGCTTAGCGATCTTCAAGGGTATGAAGATGCACTCCCTCTCTCTCGTTGCTAGCATCTCCTAGATTGATCTTGATGACATGTAGGAAAATTTTGAATTATTACTACGTTCCCCAACAGTGGCATCATGAGCTAGGTCTATGCGTAGATTCTATGCACGAGTAGAACACAAAGTAGTTGTGGGCGATGATTTGTTCAATTTGCTTACCGTTACTAGTCTTATCTTGATTCGGCGGCATTGTGGGATGAAGCGGCCCGGACCGACCTTACACGTACGCTTACGTGAGACAGGTTCCACCGACTGACATGCACTAGTTGCATAAGGTGGCTAGCGGGTGTCTGTCTCTCCCACTTTAGTCGGATCGGATTCGATGAAAAGGGTCCTTATGAAGGGTAAATAGCAATTGGCATATCACGTTGTGGTTTTGGCGTAGGTAAGAAACGTTCTTGCTAGAAACCTATAGCAGCCACGTAAAAAACTTGCAACAACAATTAGAGGACGTCTAACTTGTTCTTGCAGCATATGCCGTGTGATGTGATATGGCCAAAAGGATGTGATGAATGATATATATATGTGATGTATGAGATTGATCATGTTATTGTAATAGGAATCACGACTTGCATGTCGATGAGTATGACAACTGGCAGGAGCCATAGGAGTTGTCTTAATTTATTGTATGACCTGCGTGTCATTGAATAACGCCATGTAATTACTTTACTTTATTGCTAAACCGTTAGCCATAGTAGTAGAAGTAATAGTTGGCGAGACAACTTCATGAAGACACGATGATGGAGATCATGGTGTCATGCCGGTGACGATGATGATCATGGCGCCCCGAAGATGGAGATCAAAAGGAGCAAACAATGATATTGGGCATATCATGTCATTATTTGATTGCATGTGATGTTTATCATGTTTTTACATCTTATTTGCTTAGAACGACGGTAGCATAAATAAGATGATCCCTCGCTAAAATTTCAAGAAAGTGTTCCCCCTAACTGTGCACCGTTGCGAAAGTTCGTTGTTTCGAAGCACCACGTGATGATCGGGTGTGATAGATTCTAACGTTCACATACAACGGGTGTAAGCCAGATTTACACATGCAAAACACTTAGGTTGACTTGACAAGCCTAGCATGTACAGACATGGCCTCGGAACACAAGAGACCGAAAGGTCGAACATGAGTCGTATAGTAGATACGATCAACATGAAGATGTTCACCGATGATGACTAGTCCGTCTCACGTGATGATCGGACACGGCCTAGTTGACTCGGATCATGTATCACTTAGATGACTAGAGGGATGTCTATCTAAGTGGGAGTTCATTAAATAATCAGATGAACTTAATTATCATGAACATAGTCAAAAGGTCTTTGCAAATTATGTCGTAGCTTACGCTTTAGTTCTACTATTTAAGATATGTTCCTAGAGAAATTT
This sequence comes from Triticum aestivum, assembly GCF_018294505.1. Classification (NCBI taxonomy): domain Eukaryota; kingdom Viridiplantae; phylum Streptophyta; class Magnoliopsida; order Poales; family Poaceae; genus Triticum; species Triticum aestivum. The sequence continues at coordinate 443,396,548 of NC_057808.1, read as the reverse complement.
TAGTTGAAAGTTGATAGTAGCAATTATGCGGACTGGGTTCGTAAACTGAGGATTATCCTCATTGCTGCGCAGAAGGCTTATGTCCTTAATGCACCGCTCGGTGTGTTGAACCTTGAGCGTCGTCTGTGGATGTTGCGAACATCTGACATACACGTTTTGATGACTACGTGATAGTTCAGTGCGTAATGCTAACGGTTTAGAATTGAGGCGCCGAAGACGTTTTTGAAACATCGCAGAACATATGAGATGTTCCAACGACTGAAATTGGGATTTCAGACTAGTGCCCACGTCAAGAGGTATGAGACCTCTGACAAGTTTCTTAAGCCTGCAAACTAAGGGAGAAAAGCTCAATCATTGAGCATGTGCTGAGATTGTCTGAGTACTACAATCACTTGAATCGAGTGGGAGTTAATCTTCCATATGAGATAGTGATGGTTCTCGAAAGTCACTGCCACCAAGCTACTAGAGCTTCGTGATGAAATATAACAGATCAGGGATAGATATGACGATCCTTGAGCTATTCGCGATGTTTGACACCGCGAAAGTAGAAATCAAGTAGGAGCATCAATTGTTGATGGTTAGTAAAACCACTAGTTTCAAGAAGGGCAAGGGCAAGAAGGGATACTTCATGAAACGACAAATCAGTTGCTGCTCTAGTGAAGAAACCCAAGGTTGAACCCAAACCCGAGACTAAGTGCTTCTAAAATGAGGGGAACGGTCACTGAAGCAGAACTACCCTAGATACTTCATAGATGAGAAGGCTGGCAAGGTCGACAGAAGTATATTGGATATACATTATATTAATGTGTACTTTACTAGTACTCCTAGTAGCACCAGGGTATTAGATACCGGTTCGGTTGCTAAGTGTTAGTAACTCGAAATAAAAGCCGCGGAATAAATGGAGACTAGCTAAAGGTGAGATGACGATATGTGTTGAAAGTGTTTCCAAGGTTGATGTGATCAAGCATCGCATGCTCCCTCTACCATCGAGATTGGTGTTAAACCTAAATAATTGTTATTTGGTGTTTGCATTGAGCATAGACATGATTGGATTATGTTTATCGCAATACGTTTATTCATTTAAGGAGAATAATGGTTACTCTATTTATTTGAATAATACCTTCAATGGTCTTGCACCTAAAATGAATGGTTTATTGAATCTCGATCGTAGTGATACACATGTTCATGCCAAAAGATATAAGATAGTAATGATAGTACAACATACTTGTGGCATTGCCATTTGAGTCATATTGGTATAAAATGCATGAAGAAGCTCCATGTTGATGGATCTTTGGACTCACTTGTTTTTGAAAAGATTGAGACATGCGAACCATGTCTATTGGTATATATGCATGAAGAAACTCCATACAGATGGATCGTTTGGACTCACTTGATTTTGAATCACTTGAGACATGCAAATCATACCACATGGGCAAGATGACTGAAAGGCCTCGTTTTCAGTGAGATGGAACAAGAGAGCAACTTGTTGGAAGTAATACATTTTGATGTGTGCAATCCAATGAGTGCTGAGGCACGCAGTGAATATCGTTATGCTCTTACTTCACAGATGATTTGAGTAGATTCTAAGTATATTTACTTGATGAAACACAAGTCTGAAATATTGAAAGGTTCAAGTAATTTCAGAGTGAAGTTGAAGATCATCGTGACAAGAGGATAAAATGTCTATGATATGATCATAGAGATAAATATCTGAGTTACGAGTTTGGTACACAATTAAGACATTGTGGAAATTGTTTCACAACTAATACCTCCTGGAACACCATAGTGTGATGGTGTGTCCGAACATCATAACTGCACCCTATTGGATATAGTGCATACCATGATGTCTCTTATCGAATTACCACTATCGTTTATGGGTTAGGCATTAGAGACAACCGCATTCACTTTAAATAGGGCACCACGCAATTCCGTTGAGACGACACCGTATGAACTATGGTTTAGAGAAACCTAAGCTGTCATTTCTTAAAAGTTTGGGGCTGCGACGCTTATGTGAAAAAGTTTCAGGCTGATAAGCTCGAACCCAGAGCGGATAAATGCATCTTCATAGAATACCCAAAACAGTTGGGTATACCTCCTATTTCAGTTCTGGAAGCAAAAGTGATTGTTTCTAGAAACGGGTCCTTTCTCGAGGAAAAGTTTCTCTCGAAAGAATTGAGTGGGAGGAGGTGGAGACTTGATGAGGTTATTGAACCGTCACTTCAACTAGTGTGTAGCATGGCACAAGAAGTTGTTCCTGTGGCACCTACACCAATTGAAGTGGAAGCTTATGATAGTGATCATGAAACTTCGAATCAAGTCACTACCAAACCTCGTAGGACGACAAGGATGCGTACTACTTCAGAGTGGTACGTAATCCTGTCTTGGAAGTCATGTTGCTAGACAACAATGAACCTACGAGCTATGGAGAAGCGATGGTGGGCCCAGATTCCGACGAATGGCTCGAGGCCATAAAATCCGAGAGAGGATCCATGTATAAAAACAAAGTATAGACTTTGGAAGAACTACTTGATGGTCATAAGGCTGTTGGGTGCAGATGGATTTTAAAAGGAAGACGAACAATGATGGTAAGTGTCACCATTAAGAAAGCTCGACTTGTCGTTAAGATGTTTTCTGACAAGTTCAAGGAGTTGACTACGATGAGATTTTCTCACTCGTAGCGATGCTAAGAGTCTGTTGGAATTATATTAGCAGTTACTGCATTATTTATGAAATCTTGCAGATAGGATGTCAAAAACATTGTTTCCTCGACGATTTTCTTGAGGAAAGGTTGTATGTGATACAACCAGAAGGTTTTGTCAATCCTGAAAGATGCTAACAAGTATGCAAAGCTCCAGCAATCCTTCTAAGGACTGGAGTAAGCATCTCGGAGTTGGAATGTACGCTTTGATGAGATGATCAAAGATTTTGGGTTTTTACAAAGTTTATGAGAAACTTGTATTTCCAAAGAAGTGAGTGGGAGCACTATAGAATTTTTGATGAATATATGTTGTTAACATATTGTTGATCAGAAATGATGTAGAATTTCTGGAAAGCATACAGGGTTATTTGAAAAGTGTTTTTCAATGGAAAACCTGGATTAAGCTACTTGAACATTGAGCATCAAGATCTATAAGGATAGATCAAAAACGCTTAATAGTACTTTCAAATGAATACATACCGTGACAAGATTTTGAAGGAGTTCAAAATAGATCAGCAAAGAAGGAGTTCTTGGCTGTGTTACAAGGTGTGAGTATTGAGTAAGACTCAAGACCTGACCACGGCAGAAGAGAGAGAAAGGACGGAGGTCGTCCCCTATGCTTTAGATGTAGGCTCTACAATATGCTATGCTGTGTACCACACCTGAAGTGTGCCTTGCCATGAGTTAGTCAAGGGGTACAATAGTGATCCAGGAATGGATCACATGACAGCGGTCGAACTTATCCTTAGTAACTAGTGGACTAAGGAATTTTCTCGATTATGGAGGTGGTAAAAGAGTTCGTCGTAAAGGGTTACGTCAATGCAAACTTTGACACTAATCCGGATGACTCTGAGTAGTAAACCGGATTCGTATAGTAGATCAGTTATTTGGAATAGCTCCAAGTAGCACGTGGTAGCTGCATCTACAAGATGACATAGAGATTTGTAAAGCACACACGGATCTGAAAGGTTCAGACCCGTTGACTAATAACCTCTCTCACAAGCGAGATATGAACAAACCCCATGGGTGTTGGATTCATTACAATCACATAGTGATGTGAACTAGATTATTGACTCTAGTGCAAGTGGGAGACTGTTGGAAATATGCCCTAGAGGCAATAATAAAATGGTTATTATTGTATTTCCTTGTTCATGATAATTGTCTATTGTTCATGCTATAATTGTATTAACTGGAAACCGTAATACATGTGTGAATACATAGACCACAACATGTCCCTAGTAAGCCTCTAGTTGACTAGCTCATTGATCAATAGATGGTTATGGTTTCCTGACCATGGACATTGGATGTCATTGATAACGGGATCACATCATTGGGAGAATGATGTGATGGACAAGACCCAATCCTAAGCATAGCACAAGATCGTGTAGTTCGTTTGCTAAGAGCTTTTCTAATGTCAAGTATCGTTTCCTTAGACCATGAGATTGTGCAACTCCCGGATACCGCAGGAATGCTTTGGGTGTACCAAACGTCACAACGTAACTGGGTGGCTATAAAGGTGCACTACAGGTATCTCCTAAAGTGTGTGTTGGGTTGGCACGAATCGAGATTGGGATTTGTCACTCCGTATGACGGAGAGGTATCTCTGGGCCCACTCGGTAATGCATCATCATAATGAGCTCAGTGTGACTAATGAGTTAGCCACGGGATCATGCGTTACGGAACGAGTAAAGAGACTTGCCGGTAACAAGATTGAACGAGGTATGGGGATACCGACGATCGAATCTCAGGCAAGTAACATACCGATAGACAAAGGGAATTGAATACAGGATTGATTGAATCCCCGACATCGTGGTTCATCCGATGAGATCATCGTGGAACATGTGGGAGCCAATATGGGTATCCAGATCTCGCTATTGGTTATTGGCCAGAGAGGTGTCTCGGTCATGTCTACATGGTTCCCGAACCCGTAGGGTCTACACACTTAAGGTTCGGTGACGCTAGAGTTGTTATGGGAAATAGTATGTGGTTACCGAAGGTTGTTCGGAGTCCCGGATGAGATCCCGGACATGACGAGGAGCTCCAGAATGGTCCAGAGGTGAAGATCGGTATATCGGACGAAGGGTATTGGAGTCCGGAATTGTTCCGGGGGTACCAGGCTATGGCCAGCATGTCCGAAAGGGGTTTCGGAGGCCCCGGCAAGCATTGGGGTGCCTTATGGGCCAAGGGGAAGGGGCAAACCAGCCCACTAAGGGGCTCTGCGCCCCTCCCAACCCCTCTCACGTAACCAGGAGAGGTGGGGGCGCCACCCCTAGGGCAGCCGCCCCTCCCGGCTTGGGGGGCAAGTTTCCTAGGGGGTGGGGGCGCCCAAACCCATCTAGGGTTTCCCCTGGCCGCCGCCTCCTCCTCTAGATCCATCTAGAGGGGCCGCCCCCCTCTACCCTTCCCCCTATATATAGTGAGGGGGTGGGAGGGCAGCCACACCCTTCCCTTGGCGCAGCCCTCTCCTCCTCCAACTCCTCCTCCTCCGTAGTGCTTAGCGAAGCTCTGCCGGAGAACCACGAGCTCCATTGCCACCACGCCGTCGTGCTGCTGGAGTTATCCCTCAACTTCTCCTCTCCCCTTGCTGGATCAAGAAGGAGAAAACGTCCCCGGGCTGTACGTGTGTTGAACGCGGAGGCGCCGTCCGTTCGACGCTAGATCGGATCCTCCGCGATTTGAATCGCCGCGAGTACGACTCCATCAACCGCGTTCTTGTAACGCTTCCGCTTAGCGATCTTCAAGGGTATGTAGATCCACTCCCTCTCTCTCGTTGCTAGCATCTCCTAGATTAATCTTGGTGACACGTAGGAAAATTTTGAATTATTACTACGTTCCCCAACAGTAGCTAGATGGCTTATTCTCTCTCTTTGATCTTCAATACAATGTTCTCCTCGATGTTCTTGAATATCTATTTGATGTAGTGACTTTTTGCAGTGTGTTTGTTGAGATCCGATGAATTGTGAGTTTATGATCAGATTATCCATGAATATTATTTGAGTTTTCTTCGAACTCTTTTATGCATGATTATTGTGGCTTTTTAATTCTCTTCGGCCTATTGATTTGCTTTGGCCAACTAGATTGATTTTTCTTGCAATGGGAGAGGTGCTTTGTGATGGGTTTGATCTTGCGGTGCTCAATCCCAGTGAAAGAAAGGGACATGGCACGTATTTGTATCGTTGCCATTAAGGATAAAAAGATGGGGTTTATTCATGTGTGGGTTTACTTTTCTACATCATGTCATCTTGCTTAAGGCGTTACTCCATTCTTTATGAACTTAATACTCTAGAGCATGTTGGATAACAATCGATGTGTGGATTAATAGTAGTAGATGCAGGCAGAAGTCGGTCTACTTGTCTCTGACGTGATGCCTATATACATGATCATTGCCTTGGATATCGTCATGATTATTTGCTTTTCTATCAATTGCCCAACAGTAATTTGTTTACCCACCGTATGCTATTTTCAAGAGAGAAGCCTCTAGTGAAAACTCACCGGGTCTACTTTTTATCATATATTAAAATCAAAAATACCTTACTACAATTTTTTTATTTATTCTATTTTGTGTTTTAATTATCTATCTATCACTATGAGATTTGATCCTTCCAATTAACCATCGAGGGATTGGCAACCCCTTGTTCGCGTTGGGTGCAAGTATTTTTTATTTTTTGTGTAGGTACTGCTAACGAGGTGTTGCGTGATTCTCCTACTGGATTGATAACCTTGGTTCTTAACTGAGGGAAATACTTATTTCAACTGTACTGCATCATCATCTCCTCTTCGAGGAAATCCCAACGCAACTCACAAGTAGCAGGAAGAATGTTTGGCGCCGTTGCCGGGGAGACATCATCAACATCTATCAAGTAGCATCACATAAACTTTCATATCCTTGCATTTACTTTATTTGCCATTTGTCTCTCATTTTTTATCACCCCCACTTCTAGAATGTTTTCACAAAAACACAAAATATCTCCTGTTTGCCTTTTTGCTTGTGTGCTTGTTTGCTCGCTTTATCGTTATGGCTAGTTCTTCCCTTATTACGTGCACCCCTGAAAATGAAGTTCTCAATTTTAAGCAAAGGGGGGATTTAAAAGATGCTTGGTATAGGATTTGCGATGCTCAAAATAGATCATTTCGTAAGCAATCCACTACCTTTTTCTTCGCAATTTTTATGTGGGTGTTACTACTTGGTATAGATTTGTGCTAGACACTATTATCGGAGGGAATTTCTTGAGTAGTCACCATATGGATGCTTTCAATGGTATGCGAAATTTAGTGCGATCACCACCTATCACTATTAATGAAACAATTTTAACTTTGGAACATTTATGCAAAGACTAGATGCTATTGAAAATAAAATGCCTACCGTAGAGCTTATTGAAAATTTGGATAAAAAGATTCATAACCATGTTACTCAGTTTGGATCAAAGGTAAGGATTACCCTTAAGATACTAAAAGAGAAAGAACCAATAATTAATGAAAGGGTGGAGCAAAGTCCCGCTAGGATTGATAAGTTGGAAGAAATTATTAACAATTTGGGTTCTGCTTTTTCTTCCATTAAAACTATTGAAAAGACTCCTCCCAGCAAGAATTGCAAGTTTATATATGTTCCTAATTAAAAACAAGGGTGCTACTTCTAGCAACAATAGCGAGGATCTTAAAATGATTAGTGTTCACCCCAATTTTGTTAATTTGATAAAGAACCTATATATGAAAATAGATCCCTCAATTTTGTTCCTAGGAGTGTGATCGTTAAAAATATGCATGCTAGAACTCCTAGAAAATATGGATGTGTGATCGAGGAGTTACAAACTAAAGATGACAATACTTGAAACTATGCATTACGCCTAGCTTGGGGCGTAAAACAATAACGTAGTTAGGAGGCAACCCAATAGTTATCTTAATTTTCTTGTTTCTTTTTCTAGTTTTCTATGTGCACACAATTATGCTACTGTTATGGTTGTGTTTTTGTGTTTTAATTTGTGTTTGTGCCAAGTAAAGCCTTTGGGATGATTTGGATGATAGTTGCTTTGATTCTGTGCAAAAATAGAAACTTTTGTGTCCAGTATCAGAATTGTTAAATTTGTTGGAGAGTGATAAAATTCTGATTTTTTTACACATGATTGATATACAAATTGCCCACGTTGTCCTAATTTTTCAGAATTTTTGGAATTACAGAAGTATGGTCATTGTTTGAATTATTACAGACTATTCTGACAGATTCTGTTTTTGTTGCGTTGTTTGCTTATTTTGATGAATCTATGGATTGTATCAGGGGGTATAAGCCATGGTGAAGTTAGAATACAGTAGGTATAATGCAATAATAAAATATGAGTGAGTTTACAACAATACCTAAAGTAGTGATTTGCTTTGTTATACTAACGGATCTCACAAAAGTTTTTGTTGAGTTTTGTGTGCTGAAGATAGCAATGTAGTTTACTTAAGAAGAATGTATGCAATGAAGTTACCATCATTAACAAAATCTTACCAACTTTTTGGCAATGAAGTTACCATCAAGCAATTTATGGACTAGTGGCACGTATCCAATAAAATTTGGGAGGATAGAGTGATTGGTTTTAAAGGCCTCAACATCATCTATGAATGAGACAAGATAACATTTCTCCTCACAATGAAGCTCGGGGTCATAGCCGTAGTATGTCCTGTTTACAGCCTTCCGAGTATTTTTTGAAGATAAGAAATAAGATGACAATTATAAATAAATAAGTTTAGTACCGATGAACACCAAATATTTTTAATTAAAAAAATAAATTACTTAACAAATTAGTTTGACAAACTCACATTTAGGCAAAATTGGAGGCATATGCACATTGATGCGGCTTGAAGCTACGTCGGTATTTCCCCAAAGAGGAAGGGATGATGCAGCACAGCGGGGTAGGTATTTCCCTCAGTTATGAGACCAAGGTTATCGAACTAGTAGGAGAACCAAGCAACACAACATAAACAACACCTGCACACAAATAACAACTACTCGCAACCCGACGTGTAAAAGGGGTTGTCAATCCCTTTCGGGTAACGGTGCCAGAAATTGGCAAAACGGACGTGAATAAATTGTAGTAGATTGATAGATCGAATGGCAAATAAAATAAATAAGAATAAAACACAGCAAGGTATTTTTGTATTTTTAGTTTAATAGATCTGAAAATAAAAGGCAAATAAAAAGTAGATCGCAAAGGCAAATAATATGAGAAAGAGACCCGGGGGCCGTAGGTTTCACTAGTGGCTTCTCTCGAGAAAAATAGAAAACGGTGGGTAAAAAAATTACTGTTGGGCAATTTATAGAACTTCAAATAATCATGACGATATCCAGGCAATGATCATTATATAGGCATCACGTCCAAGATTAGTAGACCGACTCCAGCCTGCATCTACTACTATTACTCCACACATCGACCGCTATCCAGCATGCATCTAGTGTATTAAGTTCTTGGGGAAACGGAGTAATGCAATAAGAACGATGACATGATGTAGACAAGATCTATCTATGTAGAGATAGACCCCATCATTTTATCCTTAGTAGCAATGATACATACGTGTCGGTTCCCCTTCTATCACTCGGATCAAGCACCGTAAGATCGAACCCACTACAAAGCACCTCTTCCCATTGCAAGATAAATAGATCAAGTTGGCCAAACAAAACCCAAATATCAGAGAAGAAATACGAGGCTATAAGCAATCATGCTTATAAGAGATCAAAGAAACTCAAATAACTTTCATGGATATAAAAAGATAGATCTGATCATAAACTCAAAGTTCATCCGATCCCAACAAACACGCCGCAAAAAGAGTTACATCATATGGATCTCCAAGAGACCATTGTATTGAGAATCAAACGATAGAGAGGAAGCCATCTAGCTACTAACTACGGACCCGAAGGTCTTCAAAGAACTACTCACGCATCATCGGAGAGGCACCAATGGAAGTGGTGAACCCCTACGTGATGGTGTCTAGATTGGATCCGGTGGTTCTGAACTCTGCGACGGCTGGAATTGATTTTCGTCGACTCCCCCTAGGGTTTCTGGAATATTGCGGTATTTATAGAGCAAAGAGGCGGTCCGGGGGGCACCCGAGGTGGGCACAACCCACCAGGGCGCGCCTGGGCCTCCTGGCGCGCCCTAGTGGGTTGTGCTCCCCTCGGAGCACCCCCCAGGCGAAGCCTTGGCCCATTGGGTGTCTTCTTGTCCAAAAAAATCTTCGTAAAGTTTTGTTGCATTTGGACTCCGTTTGGTATTGATTTCCTGCGATGTAAAAAACATGCAGAAAACAGCAACTGGCACTTGGCACTATGTCAATAGGTTAGTACCAAAAAATGACTATAAAATGATTATAAAACATGCAAGATTGATAATATAACAACATGGAACCATAAAAAATTATAGATACGTTGGAGACGTATCAGCATCCCCAAGCTTAACTCCTACTCGTCTGCGAGTAGGTAAGTGATAAAAACAGAATTTTTGATGTGGAATGCTGCCTAACATATCATATCATATTCTTTTCTTTATAGCATGGACATTTGGACTTTTATATTATTCAAAGCGATAGTCTAGTTTTGACATGACAACTTAAATAGTCAAGCATCTCAACAAGCAACCATGTCTTTCATAATATGAATGCTAAAATAAGCTATCCCTAGCCCATCATGCTCAATCATTGATCCATTCATGAAACACACTCGAATATTAACTACACCCAATACTTGAGCACGATCATATTGCCTCCTAGTTGGTGCTTTTTATGTGAGAAGATGGAGACTCAAATTTCAAAATAAAAATTGCATAAAGTAAGAGAAAGGCCCTTCGTAGAGGGAAGTAGGGATTTGTAGAGGTGCCAAAGCTCAAAGCAAAAAATTAGAGATAAAAACATTTTGGGAGGTGTATCCATCCCACCAACGAAAACGACTTAGAGCTACGAACACTTTCCATGCTAGATATGCCATAGGCGGTTCCCAAACAGAAAATAAAGTTTATTCCTTTTTCCACCATACTTTCACTTTCCATGGCTAGCCGAATCCACGATTGCGTTCCATACCAAGACTTTCCAAGGAATTTATTATTTGACAACATAAAGTAAATTCATTTTTCATTTCGGGACTGGGCATTCCTAATACCTTTGCCTTACTCTCGTGCAATGACAAGTGAATAAACACTCATCGTGAGAATAACACATCTAGCATGGAAAATATTAGCCACCCCTCACCGCTCTGCGAGCGGTACGAACACACAAAAGAGAAGTTTATTTTGAAAATTAGAACGGCAAAAGAATACCGCATATAGGTAGATATAGTGGACTCATGTGGCAAAACTGGTTTAAAGGTTTTTGGATGCACAAGTAGTGATCATACTTAGTTTAAAATGAAGGCTAGCAAAAGATTGAGAAGCGACCAACCAAGAAACGAATAATCTCATAAGCGAGCATTAAGCATAATTAACACCGAACAATGCACCACAAGTAGGATATAATTTCATTGCATAATTATTGACTTTCATGCTTGCATAGGGAATCACAAACCTTGACACCAATATTCTTACTAAAGCATAATTACTCATCAAGATGACTCACATATCACATCATCATATCTCAAAACTATTACTAAGAATCAAGTTTATTTTGTCCAATCATCTTCATGAAAGTTTTTATTATATCCTTCTTGGATATCTATCACTTTGGAACTAATTTTCACATGTTGCTTTTGATAAGCTCAAACAAATATAAGTGAAGATCACGAGAATAATTATTTCTTTCTCTCAAATTAATTTAAGTGAAGCAAGAGAGAATTTCTTGAAAATTTCACTAACTCTCAAATAAATCTAAGTAAACCAAGAGAGCATTTCTTCAAAAATACTAAAGCACACCGTGCTCAAAAAGATATAAGTGAAGCACTAGAGCAAGTTGATACGTCTCCAACGTATCTATAATTTTTGCTTGTTCCATGCTGTTATGTTATCAATCTTTGATGTTTTATAATCATTTTATATAGTTTTTTGGTACTAACCTATTGACATAGTGCCAAGTGCCAGTTGCCCTTTTCTGCATGTTTTTTACATCGCAGGAAATCAATATCAGACGGAGTCCAAACGCAACGAAACTTTATAGAGATTTTTTTTGGACAAGAAGGAACGTAATGGGCCCTGGCTGCGCCTAGGGGGTGCCTCGAGGGAGGCACAACCCACCAGGGTGCGCCAGGAGGCCCAGGCGCGCCCTGGTGGGTTGTGCCCACCTCGGGTGCCCCCCGGACCGCCTCTTTGCTCTATAAATACCCCAATATTCCAGAAACCCTAAAGGCATCGACAAAATATTCATCCAGCCGCCGTAGAGTCCAGAACCACCAGATCCAATCTAGACACCATCTTGGATGGGGTTCACCACCTCCATTGGTGCCTCTCCGATGATGCGTGAGTAGTTCTTTGTAGACCTTCGGGTCCGTAGTTAGTAGCTAGATGGCTTCATCTCTCTCTCTCTGAATTCTCAATACAATGGTCTCTTGGAGATCCATATGATGTAACTCTTTTGCGGTGTGTTTGTTGGGATCGATAAACTTTGAGTTTATGATCAGATCTATCTTTTTATATCCATGAAAGTATTTGAGTTTCTTTGATCTCTTTTATGCATGATCTCTTATAGCCTCGTATTTCTTCTCCGATATTTGGGTTTTGTTTGGCCAACTTGATCTATTTATCTTGCAATGGGAAGAGGTGCTTTGTAGTGGGTTCGATCTTACGGTGCTTGATCCCAGTGACAGAAAGGGAACCGACACGTATGAATTGTTGCTACTAAGGATAAAACGACGGGGTCTATCTCTACATAGATAGATCTTGTCTACATCATGTCATCGTTCTTATTGCAGTACTCCATTTTTCCATGAACTTAATACACTAGATGCATGCTGGATAGCGGTCGATGTGTGGAGTAATAGTAGTAGATGCAGGCAGGAGTCGGTCTACTAATCTTGGACGTGATGCCTATATAAGGATCATTGCCTGGATATCGTCATGAGTATTTGAAGTTCTATCAATTGCCCAACAGTAATTTTTTCACCCACCGTTTTGCTATTTTTCTCAAGAGAAGCCACTAGTGAAACCTACGGCCCCGGGTCTCTTTCTCATATATTTGCCTTTGCGATCTACTTTTTCCTTGCATTATTTTCAGATCTATCAAACCAAAAATACCTTGCTGCAATTTATTCTTATTTATTTTATTTGGCGTTCGATCTATCAATCTACTACAAAATTGTCTCATGTCCGTTTGCCTACTTGAGGCGCCGTACCCCGGAAGGGATTGACAACCCCTTTAACACGTCGGGTTGCGAGGATTTGTTATCTATGTGCAGGGGCTGTTTACGTTGTGTTGCTTGGTTCTCCTACTCGTTTGATAACCTTGGTTTCATATCTGAGGGAAATACCTACCGCTGTTGTGCTGCATCATCCCTTCCTCTTTGGGGAAATACCGACATAGCTTCAAGCGACATCAAAAGGAATCTGGCGCCGTTTCCGGGGAGGATCTTCAACATATATCAGGTTCCTAATCACAAATCTCATCTCCTTGCAATTACATTATTTTCCATTTTCCTCTCCCCGACTTCACAAAAATTTGCCATTTTATTCGCCTCTCTTTTTCTTTCGCCATTTTCTTGACGGATCTGTTTTTGAGAGCAATCTTGTTGTGTAGTCATCATGACTCAAGAGAACACCAAGTTATGTGATTTCTCAAATACCAACAACAATGATTTTATTGGCACTACGATTGCTCCTCCCACCACTAGTGCGGAGTCTTTTGATATTAATACTGCTTTGCTGAATCTTGTTATGAAAAATCAATTTTCCGGTACTCCTAATGAGGATGCTGCGTCCCATCTTAATACCTTTGTGGAATTATGCAATATGCAAAAGAAAAAAGATGTGGACAATGATGTGGTGAAGATGAAATTATTTCCATTTTCTTTGCGTGATTCTGCAAAAATTTGGTTCTCTTCTTTGCGTCGCAATAGTATCAATTCTTGGAATAAGTGCAAAGATGCTTTTATCACTAAGTATTTTCCTCCAGCAAAAATTATTTCCCTTAGAACCTAGATCATGAATTTCAAGCAACTTGAACATGAGCATGTTGCGCAATCTTGGGAAAGGATGAAAATGATGCTAAGGAATTGCCCAACTCATGGGTTAAATCTTTGGATGATCATACAAATTTTTTATGCGGGATTGAATTTTGTTTCTCGTAATCTTTTAGATTCCGCCACGGGTGGGACTTTTATGGAAATTACTTTGGGTGAAGCCACCAAATTGCTTGATAATATTATGGCAAATTATTAACGATGGCATACCGAAAGAGGTCCTACTAGTAAAAAAGTTAATTCGGTTGAAGAAATTTCTTCTTTGAGTGAAAAAGTTGATGCTCTTATGAAATTGGTTGCTAGTAAAAGTGCTCCTATTGATTTTAATGATATGCCTTTGTCTACTTTGATTGAGCAAAATAATGATGCCATAGATGTGAATTTTATATCTTGAAATAATTTCAATGACAATGCTTATAGAGGTAATTTTAATCCTAGGCCTTTTCCTAGTAATTCCTCTAATAATTATGGCAATTCCTATGGAAATCAATCTTATAATAATAATAGGAACACCTTTGATCTTGAGAACAATATTAAAGAATTTATCAACACGCATAATTTTTTCAACACTTCCATAGAAGAAAAGTTGAGTAAGATTGATGATTTGTCTAGAAGTGTTGATAGAATTGCTCATGATGTGGAAAATCTCAAGATGAAATTTTTTGTGCCTAAGGTTGATGAATCAATTAAATCTCTTTATGTTTCTATGGATGAAATAAGAAAAGAATCGCACGCCCAAGAAGAGGGAGTCCTACTAGGATTACCAATCCTAGTAGGATTCCTCTACAATGAAGAGAAGGGGAAGGAAGGAGAGGGAGAGGGAGTAGGAAAGGGGGGCGCCGCCCCTCCCCTTCCCTTGTCCAATTCAGACTACAAGGGGGGGGGGGCGGCCTGCTATGGCTGCCCTCCTCTCTCTCCAACAAGGCCCATGGTGGCCCATTAGCTCCCCCGGGGGTTCCGGTAACCCCTCTGGCACTCCGTTTTTACTCGAAACTATCCGGAACACTTCCGGTGTGCGAATAACATGGTCCAATATATCAATCTTTATGTCTCGACCATTTCGAGACTCCTCGTCATGTCCGTGATCACATCCGGGACTCCGAACAAACTTCGGTCATCAAATCACATAAACTCATAATACAAATTGTCATCGAACGTTAAGCATGCGGGCCCTACGGGTTCGAGAACTATGTAGACATGACCGAGACACATCCCCGGTCAATAACCAATAGCGGAACCTGGATGCTCATATTGGCTCCTACATATTCTACGAAGATCTTTATCGGTCAAACCGCATAACAACATACGTTGTTCCCTTTGTCATCGGTATGTTACTTGCCCGAGATTCGATCGTCGGTATCATCATACCTAGTCCAATCTCGTTACCGGCAAGTCTCTTTACTCGTTCCGTAATGCATCATCCTGCAACTAACTCATTAGTCACATTGCTTGCAAGGCTTATAGTGATGAGCATTACCGAGAGGGCCCAGAGATACCTCTCCGATACACGGAGTGAAAAATCCTAATCTCGATCTATGCCAACTCAACAAACACCATCGGAGACACATGTAGAGCATCTTTATAATCACCCAGTTACGTTGTGACGTTTGATAGCACACTAAGTGTTCCTCCGGTATTCGGGAGTTGCATAATCTCATAGTCATAGGAACATGTATAAGACATGAAGAAAGCAATAGCAATAAACTAAACGATCATAGTGCTAAGCTAACGGATGGGTCTTGTCCATCACGTCATTCTCTAATGATGTGATCCCGTTCATCAAATGACAACACATGTCTATGGCTAGGAAACTTAACCATCTTTGATTAACGAGCTAGTCAAGTAGAGGCATACTAGGGACACTCTGTTTGTCTATGTATTCACACATGTACGAAGTTTCCGGTTAAAACAATTCCAGCATGAATAATAAACATTTATCATGATATAAGGAAATATAAATAACAAATTTATTATTGCCTCTAGGGCATATTTCCTTCAGTCTCCCACTTGCACTAGAGTCAATAATCTAGATTACATAGTAATGATTCTAACACCCATGGAGTCTTGGTGCTGATCATGTTTTGCTCATGAGAGAGGCTTAGTCAACGGGTCTGCAACATTCAGATCCGTATGTATTTTGCAAATCTCTATGTCTCTCTCCTTGACTTGATCGCGGATGGAATTGAAGCGTCTCTTGATGTGCTTGGTTCTCTTGTGAAATCTGGATTCCTTTGCCAAGGCAATTGCACCTGTATTGTCACAAAAGATTTTCATTGGACCTGATGCACTAGGTATGACACCTAGATCGGATATGAACTCCTTCATCCAGACTCCTTCATTTGCTCCTTCCGAAGCAGCTATGTACTCCGCTTTACACGTAGATCCCGCCACGACGCTTTGCTTAGAACTGCACCAACTAACAGCTCCACCATTCAATATAAATACGTATCCGGTTTGTGACTTAGAGTCATCCGGATCAGTGTCAAAGCTTGCATCAACGTAACCATTTACGACGAGCTCTTTGTCACCTCCATACACGAGAAACATATCCTTAGTCCTTTTCACGTATTTCAGGATGTTCTTGACCGCTGTCCAGTGATCCACTCCTGGATTACTTTGGTACCTCCCTGCTAAACTAATAGCAAGGCACACATCAGGTCTGGTACAAAGCATTGCATACATGATAGAACCTATGGCTGAAGCATAGGGAATGACTTTCATTTTCTCTATATCTTCTTCAGTGGTCGGGCATTGAGTCTGACTCAACTTCACACCTTGTAACACATGCAAGAACCATTTCTTTGCTTGATCCATTTTGAACTTCTTCAAAACTTTATCAAGGTATGTGCTTTGTGAAAGTCCAATTAAGCGTCTTGATCTATCTCTATAGATCTTGATGCCCAATATATAAGCAGCTTCACCGAGGTCTTTCATTGAAAAATTCGTATTCAAGTATCCTTTTATGCTATCCAGAAATTTCGTATCATTTCCGACCAACAATATGTCATCCACATATAACATCAGAAATGCTACAGAGCTCCCACTCACTTTCTTGTAAATACACGCTTCTCCAAAAGTCTGTATAAAACCATATGCTTTGATCACACTATCAAAGCGTATATTCCAACTTCGAGATGCTTGCACTAGTCCATAAATGGATCGCTGGAGCTTGCATACTTTGTTAGCACCTTTTGGATTGACAAAACCTTCTGGTTGCATCATATACAACTCTTCTTTAAGATATCCATTAAGGAATGTAGTTTTGATATCCATTTGCCATTTCATAATCATAAAATGCGGCAATTGCTAACATTATTTGGACAGACTTAAGCATCGCTACGGGTGAGAAGGTCTCATCGTAGTCAACTGCTTGAACTTGTCGAAAACCTTTCGCAGCAAGTCGAGCTTTGTAAATACTAACATTACCGTCAGTGTCAGTCTTCTTCTTGAAGATCCATTTATCCTCCATGGCTTGCCGATCATCGGGCAAGTCAACCAAAGTCCATACTTTGTTCTCATACATGGATCCCATCTCAGATTTCATGGCCTCAAGCCATTTCACGGGATCTGGGCTTATCATCACTTCCTCATAGTTCGTAGGTTCGCCATTGTCAAGTAACATGACTTCCAGAACAGGATTACTGTACCACTCTGGTGCGGATCTTACTCTGGTTGACCTACGAGGTTCGGTAGTAACTTGATCAAAGTTTCATGATCATCATCATTAGCTTCCTCATTAATTGGTGTAGGAATCACCGGAACTGATTTCTGTGATGAACTACTTTCCAATAAGGGAGCAAGTACAATTACCTCATCAAGTTCTACTTTCCTCCCACTCACTTCTTTCGAGAGAAACTCCTTCTCTAGAAAGGATCCAATCTTAGCAATGAATATCTTGCCTTCGGATCTGTGATAGAAGGTGTACCCAACAGTTTCTTTTGGGTATCCTATGAAGACACATTTCTCCGATTTGGGTTCGAGCTTATCAGGTTGAAGCTTTTTCACATAAGCACCGCAGCCCCAAACTTTAGGAAACGACAACTTCGGTTTCTTGCCAAACCACAGTTCATATGGTGTCGTCTCAATGGATTTAGATGGTGCCCTATTTAATGTGAATGCAGCTGTCTCTAAAGCATAACCCCAAAATGACAGCGATAAATCAGTAAGAGACATCATAGATCGCACCATATCTAATAAAGTATGATTATGACATTCGGACACACCATTACACTGTGGTGTTCCAGGTGGTGTGAGTTGCGAAACTATTCCACATTGTTTCAAATGAATACCAAACTCGTAACTCAAATACTCACCTCCATGATCAGATCGTAGAAACTTTATTTTCTTGTTACGATGATTTTCCACTTCACTCTGAAATTCTTTGAACTTTTCAAATGTTCCAGACTTATGTTTCATCAAGTAGATATACCCGTATCTGCTCAAATCATCTGTGAAGGTCAGAAAATAACGATATCCGCCGCGAGCCTCAACACTCATTGGACCGAATACATTAGTATGTATTATTTCCAATAAGTCAGTTGCTCGCTCCATTGTTCCGGAGAACGGAGTCTTAGTCATCTTGCCCATGAGGCATGGTTCGCAAGCATCAAGTGATTCATAATCAAGTGATTCCAAAAGCCCATCAGCATGGAGTTTCTTCATGCGCTTTACACCAATATGACCTAAACGGCAGTGCCACAAATAAGTTGCACTATCATTATTAACTTTGCATCTTTTGGCTTCAATATTATGAATATGTGTATCACTACGATCGAGATTCAACAAAATAGCCACTTCATCAAGGGTGCATGACCATAAAAGTATTACTCATATAAATAGAACAACCATTATTATCTTGATTTAAATGAATACCATCTCGCATCAAACAAGATCCAGATATAATGTTCATGCTTAACGCTGGCACCAAATAATAATTATTCAGGTCTAAAACTAATCCCGAAGGTAGATGTAGAGGTAGCGTGCCGACGGCGATCACATCGACTTTGGAACCATTTCCCACACGCATCGTCACCTCGTCCTTAGCCAATCTCCGCTTAATCCGTAGCCCCTGTTTCAAGTTGCAAATATGAGCAACAGAACCAGTATCAAATACCCAGGTGCTACTACGAGCATTAGTAAGGTACACATCAATAACATGTATATCAAATATACCTTTCACTTTGCCATCCTTCTTATCCGCCAAATACTTGGGGCAGTTCCGCTTCCAGTGACCAGTCCCTTTGCATTAGAAGCACTCAGTCTCAGGCTTAGGTCCAGACTTGGGCTTCTTCACTTGAGCAGCAACTTGCTTGCCGTTATTCTTGAAGTTCCCCTTCTTCCCTTTACCCTTTTTCTTGAAACTAGTGGTCTTGTTGACCATCAACACTTGATGCTCCTTCTTGATTTCTACCTCCGCAGCCTTTAGCATTGCGAAGAGCTCAGGAATTGTCTTATCCATCCCTTGCATATTATAGTTCATCACGAAGCTCTTGTAGCTTGGTGGTAGTGATTGAAGAACTCTTTCAATGACACAATCATCAGGAAGATTAACTCCCAGTTGAGTCAAGTGGTTGTGGTACCCAGACATTCTGAGTATATGTTCACTGACAGAACTATTCTCCTCCATTTTGCAGCTGTAGAACTTATTGGAGACTTCATATCTCTCAATCCGGGCATTTGCTTGAAATATTAACTTCAAACTCCTGGAACATCTCATATGCTCCATGACGTTCAAAACGTCGTTGAAGTCCCAGTTCTAAGACGTAAAGCATGGCACACTGAACTATCGAGTAGTCATCAGCTTTGATCTGGCAGACGTTCTTAACGTCATAGTAGCGTCTGCAGCAGGCTTAGCACCTAGCGGTGCTTCCAGGACGTAATTCTTCTGTGCAGCAATGAGGATAATCCTCAAGTTACGGACCCAGTCCGTGTAGTTGCTACCGTCATCTTTCAACTTAGCTTTCTCTAGGAACGCATTAAAATTCAAAGGAACAGTAGCACGGGCCATTGATCTACAACAACATAGACATGCAAAATACTATCAGGACTAAGTTCATGATAAATTAAAGTTCAATTAATCATATTACTTAAGAACTCCCACTTAGATAGACATCCCTCTAGTCATCTAAGTGATCATGTGATCCATATCAACTAAACCATGTCCGATCATCACGTGAGATGGAGTAGTTTTCAATGGTGAACATCACTATGTTGATCATATCTACTATATGATTCACGTTCGACCTTTCCGTCTTAGTGTTCCGAGGCCATATATATCTGCATACGCTAGGCTCGTCAAGTTTAACCCGAGTATTCTGCACATGCAAAACTGGCTTGCACCCGTTGTATGTGAATGTAGAGCTTATCACACCCGATCATCACGTGGTGTCTCGGCATGACGAACTGTAGCAATGGTGCATACTCAGGGAGAACACTTATACCTTGAAATTTAGTGAGGGATCATCTTATAATGCTACCGCCGTACTAAGCAAAATAAGATGCATAAAGGATAAACATCACATGCAATCAAAATATGTGATATGATATGGCCATCATCATCTTGTGCCTTTGATCTCCATCTCCAAAGCACCGTCATGATCACCATCGTCACCGGCTTGACACCTTGATCTCCATCGTAGCATCGTTGTCGTCTCGCCAACTATTGCTTCTACGACTATCGCTACCACTTAGTGATAAAGTAAATCAATTAGATGGCGATTGCATTTCATACAATAAAGTGACAACCATAAGGCTCTTGCCAGCTGCCGATAACTTTTACAAAACATGATCATCTCATACAACAATTTATATATCATCACGTCTTGACCATATCACATGACAACAAGTCCTGCAAAAATAAGTTAGACGTCCTCTACTTTGTTGTTGCAAGTTTTACGTGGCTGCTACGGGCTTCTAGCAAGAACCGTTCTTACCTACGCATCAAAACCACAACGATTTTTCGTCAAGTGTGTTGTTTTAACCTTCAACAAGGACCGGGCGTAGTCAAACTCGATTCAACTAAAGTTGGAGAAACAAACACCCACTAGCCACCTGTGTGCGAAGCACGTCGGTAGAACCAGTCTCATGAACGCGGTCATGTAATGTCGGTCTGGGCCGCTTCCACTACAAAAAAAATACACTTCCGTGATGGTACGTGTTTGTCACAGTAGGTCGCGTTTTCGGTCATGCATGTACATCCATGACAAATTTATGACAGAATCAAGATAGTCATACCTGTGCTGTCGTAGAAGTGTTCCATGACATTGCCAAAATTATCATCACGGAAGTGTCCACTTCCATGACGATAAATCGCGCGTCACAGAAGTGCTTTCGTCAAGGGTGACCAACACGTGGCATCCACCGTAACGGAACGCTGTTAAGCTATCGGGTCGGGTTTTGGATCCGATAACCCGTTAACAGCCCCGACCAATGGGGATTTTCCACGTGTAAAATCATCATTGGCTGGAGGAAACACGTGTCGGCTCACCGTTGGGACAGATGTCATCCGCTCATTGGACCGAAGGCGCCTATGATACGGCGACACGTGGCACGGCCCAACAGAGGCCCATTCCTGTGAAAAGGCCGGCCCGTTTGACTTGGTCAAAAGGTGGCGGGCCGGCCCACGGAAAGCCTGTTAACGGCCTGTTCGCATATAGCCCATTTACAGCCCGCTAACCCAGGGCCCGTTACGCCCTATCCGAATTAGGCCCAGTAGCGTCATCTGGGCCGTCCAATATGATTCAGCCCGTTTTAACTTCCGGCCCATGTGTGGCCCATGACTTCTTTCGGCCCATATGAGGACCTTTGTAACTCTTGGCCCATTAACGGCCCGTGGTGAAACTGGCCCGTAATGAACAGTGTATCACTTTATACCCATTAACGGCCCGTTATTCCATTGGGCCGTTTCCAGCCCAAGTTATCTTTCGGCCTTCTCAGGGCCCATTGATTCTTGGGCTCATTTGCAGCATTCGGTTACATACGGCCCGTTACTGTCATTTTCTGCTTGTGGGCCAAATTCAGCCCGTCGTTACAGTCGGCCCGTTTGCGGACCGTTAATACGTTGGGCCGTTTTCATGTCAAAAAAACCCGTTGGGCTGTTTTCATAGAGTTATCAAATACGGCCTATTAACGGCCCGTTATGGTCCACGAATAGTACGGCCCATGATTGGCGAAATGATGATACGCCCCGTAGAAGGCCCATGGATCCTACGGCCCGTATGAGGCCCATGGATAGTACGGCCCGTAGAAGGCCCATGGATCGTACGGCCCGTAGAAGGCCCATGGACCCTACGGCCCGTAGAAGGCCCATGGACCCTAAGGCCCGTATAGAAGGCCGATGGATCCTACGGCCGGACGAAGGCCCATGGATCATACGGCCTGCAGGAGGCCCATGGTTACAACAGTCCGTGTGTTGCCATGATTATTTTGGCCTAGTTACCAAAAATAGGCTATTGTGGCCACTAGAAAAAAACAGAAAAAGAACTGCAGTGACTACAAGCAAACAACTAAACAAGACAATAAGGAAATAAATAAGCAAGCAATTAACGCTAGCCTATTACCGCTATTACACATATTACATCCACTGGGCATCAAAGTTCGCCACCAGTGCAAATATAGGGAACAAAGCAGCACATTACATACACTGGCCGTCAAAATTGGCCACCAGTGCAAATAAACGCGGCAGCAAAACAAGAGCATAACTGAAACAACTTCAGAAGAGCTCAAGAAACGTTATCCTGGGTATCCACCATGCTGGCAATAAGCTTAGCAAGCTGATTAGCTTTGTCCTGTTTGGCGCTAAAATCCTCCAACGCTTGCTGTTGCACCAGAAAGTATGCATCTGAATGCTCCAGGGACTTCCGCAGTCCTTCCGCTTCTTGTCGCAGCACAGCTGATCGATGTCTTTCAGCTTGTAGTTGAGACTCAAGAAACCGAACTGATTCAGACAGTGAGTTTGAATAGCTTGTGCAAGCGGTAGTGGCCAGTAACTCGAACACTAAACCAAGACAGGACTTTGGGGTTGTCTCGCTGTCTTCAAGATAGTCTTCCTTAGCTGTTTTATCAGCTTTGTTGGAGACCAACAAGGATGTGTCACTATCCTGAACCTTATCTGCATTACTTCCTTTACCATTGCTTAATAAGGCACTCTTCCCCAATATTCTGTCAGCATTCTAAAAGAAGAAACAAGCAGACACATAACAAGTTTAGCATGTACTAGTATATGAAACTCATTTCGGTGAACCAGTTCATTAGTAAGGTGGACAGGATTAAACTACCAAGTCTTCTATTGCCAAGTACTAGTACATAATAAAAGCATCAAACAAACATATATCTATGTCCTATGGTCACTGCATTGTCTTGCCAAATCAAAATAGAGACACGGTTCAAATCATATCAGTTCAAGACAAAGCAGCAGTGAAAGAATACAAAGCGTGGGAAACTACACGGCACAACAAGATTTCAGATGGGTACCACGGGTCTACATGTACAACAACACTATTGGCTCTGTTGTGATGCTAGTAATGTGCATGATATGAAAGTCAACTGTATACACAATTGAAATTGAAATCAACAGAGCTATTGATAAGAGCAAACCTGTTAAAGAAACATGCGTGAACATACCTGCTGTGCCATTGGAGTTTCGATTGGATCCTTCAATTTAAAAATAAGTTTGTATGAGTAAATACAGTGATACAAGAGCAAAGCAATCATAGTTAAAAAAGGCGCGCCTAAGCGAGCGCTTAAGCGCGCCTAGGCTCTAGGCGTTGGCAAAACGCATTGCGCATAACTACGCATAATCTGTGCATAACTGCGCATAAGCATGCGCTTTGGTCAGTAAAGCGCAAGGCGGTGGCAAAACGCACAATTAACGCCTAGCGCTTTTTTGAACTATGATAGCAATGGAATCTTAAATTAGAACAGTTGTTCTTCAGGTTTAGGCACTTGTTCTACATGAACAGAGTACAGTAAGACGCAAGAATATAATACTTAAAAATAGAAAATGAGCTCATAGACCTTACCACATTCTTGGTTCGGGACCAGTACAGAACAAGGCGTTCCCAGTCATCGTCCAGTAAATGTGTCTCAGGAGAACGTAAGGGAATTTGATGAGTTTCTTTGCCGGTGAAGTACGTTTTCTTCAGGTAATTCCGATACTGCCACCAAGCATTCTTGAAGATAGCAGAGGTATTAGCACAGGTTACCTCATCCTGAGTTTCCAAATCGGTCCTTCTCTATAGAGAAAAATGGGAAAATTTGCTGTATTATAACCATCATGGAGGTAGGATGTATGGGACGAAGCAAAGTAATTGCCATGAATAACATTACTTACACATAACTCCTGGACAAACACCTGCAACTGGCATTTTCCTTCATCTTCAGTATAATATTTCCAAGATGGGAAGATACGCACATACGATTTAACAACATCAAATGCGATAGATGCTAAACTACGACTAGCTGGTTGTGCTTCCTCCACAGGAATAGGCGTACTAACTGGTGGAGTTGGGGTTCGCCGTGATAGTACTGGCCCTTTGGGCACTGGAGCTGCCTTACTAACTGCTCTTGTTTGGGAGCTCTGTGGTGGAGATGGTGCTGTGTCAACAGGAACTGGGTTACTATCGGCTGGGGTTGGGGTTAGATTGGGTGAAGCTGGTTCTCTGTCCATCGCAGTAGGGGTACAATCTGCGAGAGTTTGGGTTATGTGTGGTAGGGCTGGTTCTTGTGCATGTACAACCGGGGTGCTATCTCCACCAAGAGGTAGCACTGTTTTATTTGAAGACCGTGTTTTTAGTCCGCTAGATACTGGCATCACCCGCTCCAATTCAAATGGCTGATAAACAGGAAACATAGTTGAATGTACAGACATTGTATGAGAGACAGATGCAATAGATAGTGTGGAAAAAAGAGGGCATGAAATAGTTGACATGTATATTGTTTAACTAAAACGGATAGCATGACATAATTTCACATATATGATGTCTATCTAAACTGGATAGCATAGCATAACATAATTCAAAGATATGATGAATAACTAAACAGGATCGCATGACATAATTCACCTACATGTTATCTAAGTAATCAGGATCGCATCATTTAATTCACATATGTGATTTATATGCTAAACAGAGGGCATTCGATATGATGTCTGAACTAAGAACATGGTGTTGAATATTGTGTATATGATGTCTAAACTATGCAATGCAAGACACCGTATGCATGATATGAGCAGTATAACCGTGCCAAGTTAGAGCATACACCTCAGTGGGGGAATAGGACTGGTCATCTGTCTCTGAATCCATCTCTGAGGAGCTATCGGGACCCAACAAGAGATCTGCTTCGACAGGTAGCACTGTCTGCTCTGAAGGCCTTGTTTTCACTCCAGATTTTTCCATCTCCCACCCAAATGGCTGATTCACAGGAAGAGTAGTTTAATGTACAAACATTGTCGACAAATGGAAATGTAATGAAGAAAAGGATGGGCAAGATATCATTCAAATATATGATGCCTGGTTAAACAGGATGGCATTGCACATTTCACATATATTATGGCTGGCTAAAAGACATGAGACTGCATAATTCCCATATATGATATAGAAACTAAACAGGTGGCATTACAGAACATGTCTAAACTAAGCAGATGACATATATGATGTCAAAAGTAGGCACTGCAAGGCAACATATGCATGATATGACTAACATCATCATGCCAAGGTAGAGCAAACACCTTGGGGGGTAAATAGGAGTGGTCAGCGGCGTCTGAATCCGCCTCAGAACAGATATCTTCCTCTGGATTACAATCTGGAGAGGGGTGGGGAGGGTTTGCCATTGAACCCACCATGGAGCGATGTCTGCATGACATTGTATTGCCGCGCAAAACTCTTCTCTTTTTCTCTACATGTTCAGCATGACTGTGTACAATATCTGACATGCATACGAAAAAAATATGGTGAGATTATGTAAGGAGAGCATGCAGAAATTTAGAGTGATGGTAACAACCAGTGGATCGACGTTTTTCCGTTGAACCAAAATAGCCCTAATGGATCGACGTGAATGTATAGTAATAAGTGATGCAACAAGTGTACAACCTCTTTGCCGTAGCCGTGTCGACCTCAGCATCATTGGGTTGGTCGCTGAAGCAGTTGAGGCAGAGGTGGCTGTCGGAGGTGTGGAGGAAGATCTGAGGAATCTGTAGACGGCGTCCAGGGCACTGCTCTGTTGTGATGGATCGTTCTGTCGTTGGAGCAGCTCCGGTGAGCCGTAAGACGTCAAGGCTGAAGCAGCACAAGACAGACATCGTCAATCTCAAGTGGGATTCTAATAGCATCTCCAATAGATGATGTAAAATGGATGTAAAATTAACATCACCAAAAACCACCTGACTACAACAGATGAGGTAAAAACTGTTGACTCTGAACTTAACTGTCGAAACTGAAATTTACTGTGGAATCTGAATGCTACTGTCGAAACTGAACGCAATGGTAGCAGAGAGGCACTTGACATGTAGTTTAGGGAGGGCCTGCAGTTCATCTTCAACCTGCACCCCCCTGAGCCGCCAGCCACCACCGGCCGAACCGCCGGCCCCAGCGCCGCCTCGCCGCCCCGAAACAACTCGCCACCGCCGCCCCGGCCAGCCCTCTAGGCCCCCCGCCCCCACCCTGAACCCTAAGATAGATAGTGGGGTACCTCTCCGGCGAGCCCCCGTCCCCGCTGCGGGTGGTTCTTCCTTAACTCCGGCGAGCCCCCCCAACCCCTGAAAATCGACTGACCCAAAAGTCGATTCAGTCGACTGAAGTGTGGCTTAATCGGAGCAGAGCAGCAGCACGAGCGAGGGGGAGAGCAGCAGCAGCAGCTGGGCGAGCGAGCGATCGAGCGAGAGCCGGAGCAGCAGCAGCAGCGCGAGCGAGCGAGAGCCGGAGCAGCAGCAGCAGATCCGGCTGGTATGGACGCCGCCGCCGAAGGGGCCTCGCACTGGGGGAGAGCCGCCGTGGAGATGTCGCCCGCGGCGCCGGCTTCAAGGTAGCCGCTCCATGGGGGTGCGGGATGGAGCACCGTCGGCGCCGGGAGGTCGAGTTAAGGAGAAGGTGCGATGCGATGAGTGTACAACCTCTTTGGTGGCGCCGAGTAGGCCTCGGCTTCGTCCGAGGAGTCGGTGAGGATGCTGCGGTTCCGGTGGAGCAGGTTAAGGCGGCGCTGTGGGGATGGAGCAGCCGCGATAGACGAGGCGATCGTCGGAGCAGCTCCTTGGAGGTGGAGGACGGGGCGGCTGAACCGGCGGGACGGCGAGATGGACGACGGATCCTCATCCGGGGAGGTGGACGAGGGACGTCGAGCTGTTGCGGTGGACGACGTCGTCGGGGAAGAGGCTCCGGCTGGGCAGCGGTGACGTGGCGGACGGAGGAGGGTGGGGTTTCGCGGCTGGAGCGGAGAGGTTATGGCGGCCTGGGATTTCGAATGGCGAAAAGGGGGCGATGGGAGGGGGTGAAGCATGACTTAGGGACGCGCTTGTCCAAAATGTAGGGTGTGTTACAAAAGTACCCCCCACCGATTTGAACTAGCGGCCCTTTCGGCTCAGGGTTAGAAGGGGGATTTCGCGTGTCGGGATTTGGCAGCTGGAGGGAGTTTTCGCGCGCGTTGTAATTTCGGGATAGCAAGGCGCGGGTTGTGAAGGCGCCAGTTTTGGGAGCACGATATCTGAATTTTCGGGATATAACAAGACGCGGGTTGAATTTTAGGGACAAGCCTAACGTGTAGTAATATTGTACTTGTACGTACCAAATCAATTCGCACTTCCCTCAACCAAAAAGAAAACGAAAAAAATAAAACTATTCACACCACACAAAGAGAGAGTCTTGCCCCGTTTTACTATACAAATGCTATTCAAAGCTACTCCCTCCTTCCATCTATATAGGGCCTAATGCGTTTTTCGATGCTAACTTTGACCAAATATTAGAGCAATGATATATGACATGCAACTTACACAAAGCACACCGTTAAATTCGTCTGTGAAAGGTTCTTTCAATGATATAATTTTCACATTGTGCATGTCATGTACTATTAATCTTGTCAATAGTCAAAGGCGGTCTTAAAAATCTCATTACGCCCTATATAGATGGAAGGAGGGAGTATGAATCCATGTTATGTCCGATTAAATTTTTTCGCTTGCTGTATAATGCATGTAACCTACTCATACCAACATTTTAGTGCATTCCAAATGTCTATACTACCGCTGCAATTCGAACTAAATTTGAATTCGTTTCTCTATTTCAATAAGAATCTACAATCATGATTGTTGCCAACTTCAACCATCATAGTTTCCTTGCTATCCGCCAGATATAAATCGGACGGCCTATAATGCAGGATGGCAGGCACACCATCATCAACAACTCCGTTTTTTATAAGAGTAGAGATAAAATATATTAAATGTAGTATAACATGTTCATAACCACACCATGTGTATCACCGTTATATATATTCACACATGCGTCGGTTTGAAACACTATGATAAATTCTTCAAATATCCGAATTCGCTTTTTATAATGAAGTATATATGATCTCTATTCGTCTTTTACACCCACACAACCCTCTTATCTTTGTAGCTAGCGCTAACTTTCTCTTGTGCATGCACACGCCCGCATCCCTCTCACCCTCCCTCAGCATTCTCTAGCTCCATCGCGCAAATTCGTCTTTTCACTTTAGGTCGTTCACCCACGGTGTGTGTAGGCCCCCCAGCTCCTTCTTTACGGCACACATCGATCGATATGCCTCTCTAGCCAGGTGTGCCTAGCACAAACACAAGCTTCCCCTCTTCTCTTGTCACCGTCCATGCCTCACTCCCACCACTCTTTTCATCGTTCTCGTACTCGCACACTCCTCCCCCCTCGATATAGTATGCCTCTCGTACCACCTCCTACATGCATCCCTCTCTCTCTATCCTTCTCCTCGTGCCTCATTTGCTTCTAACACACACATGCATGTATACCGATCGATCTCCCAACATATACCTAGATCGACTTTAACTACCCCCCCATCGATCGACGTACCTCACAAGTTATGTCTCTCCTTTCTCTAACAAAGGGCGATTGATCTTCCTATGTAGTTACGTCTGCTTACCACAGCCACATCGTCCCCCCTCATCATTCGTGCATGCCTCCTGACCCGTCTCTCACACGCACGTGCACAGACAACAAGCAGCCATCTCCTCTCTTATTGATATTGCGGGCGTGCCCTCCGTTTGTCTAGCAAGCCTATCCCACCATTTGTTAGAAGCAACTCCACTACCACCCCCTCCAACACTCTAGCTCTGTCTCTCTCCCAACCTTATTCCTCTCCTGCACATATGCATGGATGCCGATCGATCTCCCTTAATACATGAGGCAGATCGATCTCCTTAATACATGAGGTAGGCCTCTCTCCTCCTCCACACATATACCAGCCATTGTACCTCTATAGTTAATTGGGCCTCCCTCTTCCCCCACCACACACCGATAGTCGAGCGCTGCAGGTAGGTATCCATGCCACAGAGACAAACTGCACATGTCCCATCTCACGTTCCAGTAGGCCAGCCACTCTATATCTTTGACGTGGGCACACACAAATTCGATGGCACTCTTTATCGATCGCGCGCGCACACACACACACATCATCCCTCTCTTCGATTCTATGGACACCTCAAGCCGATGATACCTCCACTCTCTTCTCGTGGATCGCCCCCTCTATATATATGTTATATCCAGGACTCTATTTCACACACATTGCATATGTTACATTTTTTGATTGACCCCCCCCCCAAAAAACTCTCAAGAACCCACACACTATATCTCTCTAGGTTTGTATCTCTCTCACACAACCCCACGTAGGTGGTGTACGTATACAAGAAGAGAATAGGTGCACCGTGCACGTACTCACGCTTCGTGCCCAGCCACACCCGCGCGGGTACACGGTGGAGCTCATTTCTTTACGAAATGGCAGCCCACGTGCTAATTTGAACGCCTGTAGCGGTTGTTTACCTAGGGAGGTCGTGTACCACGCGTGCACGAAACAAAGTTCGACTTGACGCGTTGCCGCGTTATTTTTAAATAAAGTTATAGCGCTCAATGGCACGTACACAGAATATAAAACGATTTTTATGGAGAAAAAGGTAGTCCGCTCACTATATACAATGGAGCCTGCCTGCCTGGTTTGTCGCTCTTCAGAGTATCTCACA
The DNA here is from genome assembly GCF_018294505.1 of Triticum aestivum. NCBI lineage: Eukaryota > Viridiplantae > Streptophyta > Magnoliopsida > Poales > Poaceae > Triticum > Triticum aestivum. The sequence goes on along the minus strand of NC_057808.1, from coordinate 443,366,521 downwards.
CAAGGCTGCGGTGGCCTCTCTCTCTCACCGTTGGTCACTGATCCGGCCGCATCCCGTCCGCCGGGGGAAAGGGAGTGCGGTGGCCTCTCTCTCTCTCACCGTTGGTCACTGATCCGGCCGCATCCCGTCCGCCGGGGGAAAGGGAGGAAGTGCATCGTTTCTCCGTTTGACGGCGCCGAGGCAGCACGTCCCGATCTGCGGTACACGCCGTTCTCTCTGACCAAGCTCCGGCGCGGCAGGGCCTACGCCACCTGCTCGCAGATTCCGCCCGCCGCCGCTCACCTAGTTACATCCCGACGACCTCCAGGTATCCCCTCCGGCCTTGCTCCACTGCCCGTCTTCCCACGTCGCTGCATGTGGATCTTCCATAGTTCTTTGCCCAAAACGTAGCTCGTCCGGCGTACTTTCCATATTGCATTCTCGTCCTCACACCGTTTTAGACAAACACAACCGTGTTGTTATCTTCCCTTAGGACAAGGAATATGCTTCTTTTTTGTCGTCGCATGTGTCATCAACTGTTATTGGCCAGTAATTGTTTCCTTTCTACTCGTTGCTATTGCGACCTTTTGGTGAACTGCACAAATCACTTTTTTCTTAAGAGTGTTTTGTGCAGTTGTACTAAAATGTCACACGGGCAACGTCTCTACATTTCAGTGCGACTGCACAAAGGGAGATTGGTTTTGCTCTATCCTCCTCATCCAACTCCGAGCCTAATCTTCTCCAAGTAGTTAGTCTTAAGAGAGACTACAAAGGTGACCGGCTTCTATTTGTGTGTTTATTGTTTCATCAGCAGTCCTCTATTATCGTAATCACACTTAATATCTTTGGAACAGGGACGCTCAGCTCTATTTTAGTGGGACTGCACAAAATGATCGGAATGTTGCATGCTCCAGACAGCTACTTTTTTTCCCAACATGCCTTGTTGATTTAGACAGAGCTGGGGGGACGTTGCTGCCAATGAAAGCATGGATCAATTTTAATTTAACACCTTCTCACAACTCTGTCTTCAGTTGTGATGTAATTATTAGCTCTGATCTGCTAATAATTGACATGCATTAGCAAGGAAGTTAGTTTTTTATTGTTTCCGAAAGAGCATCGATGGCAAGACACGCGAAACAAAAGCTGAAAGCTCACACCATTGTACAATTTCATGTCGCTGGAAAATTATTTGTATAGTACGTCAATTATGTAAACAAATGATGGAAGCTTGATAGCATTGCCAGAAGCCTCTTCATCATCCGGGTCCATGTGCCATGCACAAAATTATACTACTTCGTTCCTAAATATTTGTCTTTTTACAAATTTCAAACGGGCATATTTTAGAGTGTAGATTCACTCATTTTGCTTCGTATGTGTACTCCCTCCGTTCCTAAATATTCTATTCGTCTTTCTAGAGATTTCAACAAGTGACTACATACGGAGCAAAATGAGTGAATCTACACTCTAAAACATGTCTATATACATCCGTATGTGCCAGTCCATTTGAAATCTCTAAAAAGACAAATATTTGAGTAGTCACTCGTTGAAATCTCTAGAAAGACAAATACTCCGGAGTATATTTAAGAACCGAGGGGGTAGTGCACAACCGCATGGGAGACTCAGCCCGGTCGTTGCGCCGCATTAATAGTGAGTAATGAGCAGTCAAATCATAAGCCCCACCTTTCCCACTATAAGTTGCTCTGAAGAAGCAACCATCAATACGCTCTTCTTTGAATCCGCTCATACTACTCCATCCGTCACTGTTTATACAGCGCGCTTCAGAAAAAAAAATCTGTGGGACCAAGGCGACTAGCGATCGGCCTGAAAAATAGCATTGGTAGTTATATCACGACGTCTATTACTAGAGGGAATAATGCGTACACACATGCATGCAGTGCTTCCACCCCGGGTACACACATGCATGCACTTACTCCACTCCGTAGTAGTACAGTACATGGAGAGAAAATTGTGGACTTGGTTGCGGTTACCACGCCCTAATTAATTGAGCATTAAACCAAACGCGTCTAAAGTCTCTCTGGTGGTGGAAATGCATTGAGAGAAATGCATCATAATGAAGCGCGCCCTGTAAACTGTGACGGAGGGAGGAGTAGTATGAAGGTGCAAAACCAAGTACGCGTATGGCTAGTCGATCAACACACCTCCTCTTGGCATATCACTGACATGTGGGACAGGAGTGTGAGCAAACCGATCTCAATTGACGGCAAAGAGCCAACCCGCCGTTCCTTGAGAGAGACGAGGAGCGAGAACACACAGACGGGCTCGCACGGAGGCCAAGATATATTCGAGCATGGTCGGTTGATCGATATCATTCATTACATGTTGGGCTGCCGTTTTCCGCCCTTCTCCGGAATAAACGTGTACTTTATCAGAGATAAAAAAAAATAAGAGTACAGACGCTCCACCATGCGGTTCTAGTAGTAGTACTACTCGTACTACTGCGCTTGGCTCTTCGCCTCTTCGTGAAGTCGAACAATGATGGTACTCCGCATGTTGGGTACTACAGTGTATGCCTCTGACAATCTGACACCGAATGGACTGATGCATGTCCACCGAGGGTAGGTTGCATTAGTCAAAAGGCGTAAGCGAGCTTCACCTTGTCCTGCAAGCTTCTCCTCGTTCTGCGAGTTGACGGGACACACCAAAAAGTAGTGCTAGTCCATACTCCCTTCTTTCCGGTTAATATGGCTTAATCTTTTTTGCGGGTAAATGAGAGAGCTTTATTCATATATAAGCATTCTTAGGACGATCAGCCAAGACACTGGTCACTAGGAAGCGAGGTACCCCGCAAAAAAGAAGTAGGAAGCGAGGTGTTTCATCAAGCCAGCTCTCGGCCACATTCAAAGTGCAGCAAGAACGGTTCGCACGAAGATGCGCCGCAAGGTTTGCTGACCTGTTTACATGCTGAATAACAAAAAAAGAGGAAATATTACCGAGCGCTACTATTTGTAACAGGATATGAGCCAGAATTAAGCGAGAATTGTGGCGAGTGTTCCATGCAATCAACTTCCATTATCACATGCGAGAACCCTCGAAGAGAACCAAATGTGTTGAAGATTGCTTTATCACATTTTAAAATTATAATAAGAGTGCAGACGCTCCTCCATCCGGTTCCTAGTACTAGTATAGTACGTACCTTTATAGACTATAGTTGTAGTACTAGTAAACTTTGCGCTTGGCTGTTCGCCTATTCGGGAAGTCGAACAATAATAACACTAGTAGTATAGTGTATGCTTCTGGCAATCTGACACCGAATTAACTGTTGCACGTCCACCGCCTGAGCGAGGGAGAGCTTGCATTAGTCAAAAGTTTCTCCTTGTCCTGCGAGCCACCGCGCGCAAGCTTCTCCCGTCCTGCAACCTTCTCCTCGTTCGGCAAGTTGACGGGACACAGCAAAGTAATGCTAGTCCATACTGCCTCCTCTCCGGTTAATATGGCTTAATTTCAAACGAGATAAATACACTGTCTGTCACTGTATATTTGTAAAAATACGGTCAGTGGACTTCATAATACGCTCATTGCGCTCAATATATATATTTTCCGGTGTTTATACGGTCACTAGCTCACCCTGACTGAGTATGTGTGTGCATGCACGTGTAGGTTGAGCACTTGAGCGTGACCGTGTGTGTTCCGTCGTGTGCTCGGACATGCATGCATTAGGGCGTCGCGCGCGTTTTTGCGTCCATGTGTACGTGTGACTGTTGCATACACGTAGGGGGAGTACGTGTAGGGGCCACTAAGGAGCAGTCAAATCACACAGTAAGTTAGTCGGAAGAAGCAACCATCATTTCACTCTTGAATGACACGTATGCAATATAAAATGGTTGATATGGAGAGAAAAAGAAAACCACTATATATACACTAGCAGGAGCCTAAGCTACAAGCCTGCTTGCTTAGGTTGCTCTCTTCACAAGCATAGAACGACGGGCCTGATCCCGCAGCTGGGGGAAGGGAACAATGTTCTGCGTAGACGCGGTCGACATCGGCGAGGGAGAAAACCCACAGTCGGTGCGTCCCAATCGGGGGTCACCGCGGTATGGGCCGATGCCGCATCCCAACCGCCCTTCTAGCTACAGCCCGACGTCCCAGGTAGTCCATCTTCCTTTTGGAGCCGGCTTGCTCCACTGCCGTAGCTCCATCTCCATGTCGATCTTTCTCTACTTCTATCGGATTCTACTTCTGATGAGTTTATGTCTCATGAACTAGTGCCAGTACTATTATTCTAATCACACGTCTTCAATATCTTTGCCATCAGGGATGCTCAGGTCGATTTTAGTGGAACTGCACAAAAGCATCGTATGATCCGAGGGTGCCGGCCGTCTTTCCTTCGACAGGTTCTACCTGGCCAGGAAATTAAATCATGTTTAGGGTTTAGGGTTTAAGTCGTAGTGACCCCATCAGTAGTTTTTCTTTCGTACACGCTCTCACAACTTTTTTCTTTAGTTGTGAAGTAAATATTGGCTATGATCTGTGAATCATTGAGATGCATCAACATGCGTGTTAGTTTTCCTTTGTATTTGATGGAATGTTGTAACGGGGCAACCTTGGAATAGGAATGAAAATGGAGTGGGAAGTTTCCGTTTTTCCGGAGAAAAAATGGAAACGGAGAGAAACCAACGTTTCGTTGGATCGCGCCATCGAGCAAAACCAATGTCTAAATCACGTCTGTCGTGTTCGTGTCTCACCCTCCTCCATGGCTCGACCCCACACGGTCGCTCGGCATGCCACTCACCGCAAACCGAGTATACGATAACTTTCCCGCCGGCTTGTCGATGGATCGCGCCATGGAGTACTAGCACTACTGGAAGAGATTGACGAGCTGGGGGAGGACAGCTAGCTGTAGCACGGACTCCCAAGAACTTTTTACATGCATGTTGTAGCCGGCTATTGCGACCTTTGAACGCGGAGCTACCGCGCGCACCCGGAAGCGGCGCAGGCGACGCTCTCTCGGCCGGCGCGCCGCTTCAATGCCGGCGCCAGTGAGAGGTCGCGTCCGCTCTGGCCGGGCATGAATGCGGCACTGACTGTTTCGGGCGGGAAGCACGCGCGGGTGATGAAGAGGGTTCGGGTTGGTCAGGACCGGCTGTGGCAGCGGTCCGGACGTGCGCAAACAAGAGATGTTGTATGTTAATATTGCTGCGTATATAATTAACAACGTAAATAATGTGCTAGTTGGATAAATATGATTGGAGATGGAGATGGAAATGGAATTTTACGTAAATACGGATATGCATGTCTATGTCTATGTGTGTGTGCGCGACGACTCTCGCGACCTGGAAGCGGGGGTGTGTTTTTGATCGAGTTTTCTTTCTTGGTATGTTAGAAAATCAGTTTGTCTAATTCACATCTAGATGTTATTTAAGGATATCACATCTAAGCTCCCACAAGTATATAATGTAGCAACAAGAAACAAAAAAAAACTAGGAAAAAAAATAGACCACAAACAGAGTGGACATCAACTTAGATGTGACATAACTACGTCACATCTAGATGTGTCCTAGACAGACCCTTAAAAAATTGTCCGCCCGTTTTCGTTTCTTTTTTCCGGGAACGCGCGTATTCTATTTAAAACCACTGCTATGGAGAGATTTTTTTACTCCATTATAGCCTCTTGTTTGATAGAGTTTCTCGCGTCTCGCTCTCTCACCCTCTCCATATATGTTACACGCTGGAGGCTCAGAGTTCATTTGCTAGGGTTTGCTATATTCACAGTCTCTCACCCTCTCTTCACCAGATCTAAACAAGACTGCGTTGGCCTCTTGTCTCTCTCTCCCCCCTCATAGCTGGTGAAGGAGGCGTCCGTATCCCGTCGCACCGGGAAGGGGAGGAGGTGCAGCGTTCACTCTATCGCCTTCGGCGAGGGAGGCAATCCACTACCGGCTACGCTGTTCTCTTTCACCCAGTGCCTATGCGGGAGGGCCACCGAGCCCTTCTTCCTTGCTGCCGTACGTAGTGTGGGTAGATCCAGCCTCCCGCCGCACGCCTTGCCACATCCCGACGACCCTAAGGTATAAGTTTCTTTGAAACCGTCGTTGCTCTAGCTGCATGTGGATCTTTTTCGATCTGTAGTCGAATCTAGGTCTTGGTTCAAAGAGGAAAGAAGGGTGCGGTGGGCTGGAGCAAGAATCTAGGACGTGGTTCAATGAGGAAAGGAGGGGCGGAAAGTAGTATAGACTGGCTATCCAGCCGCTTTGTAGGTCGAAAAGGGAAAAAGGGGGTAACCCAGTACACACATCTGTAAGGAACCGATCTCTTTGTTGAAAAGGGAAAGAAACTGGGGGGTCGAGTAGTTTGTGCAGGACTAGATTTGCTGCCCTCACATAGGAAGAAGGTTCAAAGAGAATAAATATGGGACCAGCGCATATATGCTTCTCGGCTACATACTCTGCATCACCCATTTATACGTGTGGACGCACATGGTGCTGGCATGTCCCATACATCTATTTTGCTGTTGTTAATCTAAGAATGCCGCCGGAAAATTGAAGCAATGCCACTGTTAAAATTAAATTACATTTTTTAACGAATGTTGTTTCAAGAGAATGTCTCCGTTAATATGAATCAATGCAACCGTTTTAGAAATGCTACTGTCCTACTTTGTTTTCCATCCAAGATAAGTTAGATGCTTCTTTCTGTCACCGTTTGTTTCATCCTCCTTTATCGGCAAGTAATCTTTTCCTTTTTTGCCTCTGTTAAAACAGGGCTATCGATTCAACTTGTTGCTATTGCGACATTTTGCTTCGCTACTCGAAACACTTATGTTTTAAGAGTGTTTTGTGCAGTTCAACTTGAATGTCACACCGGTGACTTTGCTTAATTTTGGTGGAACTGCACAAAAGGAGATCGAGATTTGTTTCCAGTCTTCGTGGCGAGTTGTTTCAAATCTTGGTCTCAACCACATGATGTGCAGTGTGCTTTGAGATGTTGTGCTACTTGTTTTGGTACTGTTTTAAATAAATGTTGAATTGAAGCTATTGTATTGCTGTCTTTTCCCATTAAGTAGTGAAAAAAAATGGGACCAACCCAGACATGATGCTTGTTGCTTTGTTACAACAAATTCAGCATCACCCCCTTTATAAGCCAGTAATTGATGCCACTCTCAGAATTAACTACTAAATCTTATTTCAAAACTGCAACACTTGTTAGGGATTGGCGGGATTACCATTTTTGTGGCCGCATGTTTCATCCTCCTTTATTAGCCAGTAATTGATTCCTTTTTTGCCTCTGTTTAAATAGGGATATCTATTCAACTTGTTGCTATTGCGACATTTTGCTTCGCTACGCGAAACACTTGGCTTGATTTCAGTGCAATTGCACATAACGAGATTGGATTTCCTATTCGTGTTGGCAGATTCGTATTTTATCTTGTCCGTCTCATGAAAGGTCAGTACAGGCCTTCATCCACATGATTGTGCAGTGTGCTTTGAGATGTTGTGCTACTTGTATTGGTACTGTTTTAAATAAATGTTGAATTGAAGCTATTGTATTGCTGTCTTTTCCCATTAAGTAGTGAACAAAAATGGGACCAACCCAGACATGATGCTTGTTGCTTTGTTACAACAAACTCTGCATCACCCCCTTTATAAGTAGATGGAAGCACATACTGTTGTTGCGCCCACTCTCCCCTGGAACTGGTTATGCTTTTCGTTAATCTAATGCCGCTGGTAAAATTAAGCAATGCCACTCTCAGAATTAATTAACTACTAAATCTTAGTTCAAAACTGCAACACTTGCTAGGAATGGTACTATCCTGCTTTGTAGTTCTTTCTACATGTTTAACCAAGGTATTGTTAAGATAATGTCTCTGTTAAAATGAATCAGTTGCATTGTTTTAGGAATGGTACTTTTCTTCTTTGTCGTTCTTTATACATGTTGAAACAAGGCATTGTTAAGATAATGTCTCAGTCAATATGAATGAATCACACTGATGGATAATTGCTACTCTCCTGCTTTGTTTCCCATTAAGATAAAGTAGATCAGTAGATGCTTTTCTTCTGGGAGTACAAGTCATCAACCATTATTTCTTAGTAATTGTTTCCTTATACCTATTGTTGCTTATAGGGATATCAAAATTAAAGCTCGGTTTTATTCCGACTTTGATTTTAGTTGAACTGCACAAAAGGAGCCAATGTGTCCAAGGCAAACTGCTGCATTACTGGGTCCAGTTGGTCATTCCACTTTGCAAAAAGAAGCAGTCACTGTTTGCGCTACATTACAGAAGGAATGACCGAGAAGCTTTACAGAGTATTATTAGACACCGGTGACATGACTAGTCTGCAGAGGCCATTGGCAATTTAACAACACGTGGAGTGCCCTGGGCAAAAAGTGCCCAAACAAGTACAAGAAGCTACGACAGGACTCCACGATCATAGGCATTACATATTTTAAATGGGAAAAGCTTGTCAAAGTTTAATCATTGATGTTAGCAAGAAGGCGTTAGTCTAATATATTGGAATTGGAAAACCTTGTCAAAATTTGCTCATTGATGTTAGCCAGAAGACATGCATTTGATATTTTTGAGTGGGACGCCCTTGCTGTGAGCAGCGTCGAGTGTTTTTTCCTATTCCTGTGTTCAGTTTAGAAGTAAATAGTTACTCTGCTGAGATATTCCTGTGTTAAGAGTTTGTTCTGAATATTGTCTATGTAATGCTAGGCCTTGTGTTTGATTGCAAAGTTGAGCTTGGAATGTTGTGGCATGCGGCATCACGAGCTGTTCACCGTGCCTCCTGAGAATAATGCTTCGTATTGTTTTGCATGTCGATCTAATGCCAGTGATTTGCTTGTTAAGAAGATCATCCTCTTCTGTTGTTTCCGTGCTTAAGAAGTTCATCGTCTGATGTTTCATTCATAGCCTATACGACAAGTCGGGTAGGTTAGACGTGAAACCATATGATCTTCCGACCAACTCATGATATTAGGCCGTGATTGGATCGTCGTTTTCCAACCAAAACCGCTTGTAAAACTGACGCTTGTAAATTAAAGCAGATGGTCTCGGGTGAAGGCTCTTGGTTGGTCGATTTCGACTAGTAAAATATCGGAAGTACTTCACACACGATAAAAACGCTGAACGACACTCGGACGATTGCTAATCCAGCCGTTAGCTGCTGTTTCAGCCTTGCCCATGGATGGCATGATACGCACGTCGTGCATGTATCGTCTGGTAATGTCGTCCATATAGCAGTGCTCGTAAATATACACTGGTCTCTCAAATTACACGCGTAACCTGCCGGTTTTACTTACAGACCTCGGGCCCTCGGTTTCATTACGCCTGTATTTTACGCGTTATTTCTGATGACGAGTAAATTACACTCGTATGTTAATACAGGTTTGAAATAAACCAGAGCTCCCAAGCGCGGCCTTACCGTTTCATGCCGTCTCAGTTTCTCGAAGGTGCTCATAGGTGTCCGATGATCCTGGCTTCCTGAATGAGCAGCGGGCGCTGTATCAGACCATCCGTAGGGCCCGCGAGGCCCTGTCCGTTGTCCTTCGAGTTGTTGCGCTCGCCGTGGCGCCGAGCATTGTTAACATCGTCAACGAACATGAGGATTCAGGAGATGACTTTATTTTGACTGGATGACACTAGGGACCCACTAGGGCCATAGCCATACATACGCAAGTGCCTCCTTATTATGTACAACTATATTTTTTTTGCTTTCTCCTGGTTTCCTGACATCACAGTCCCACACCATTGTCAACCTATGTAGTCAATATAAACGAGAGAATTGCACAAGGTGTGGCCGACAGCTGGGACCAAGCAGCTCGAGCAGTATTTGTGTTTTTGAGGCGTGAGCACTGCAGAGTTTTTCTTGGCGATGATTTCGTTGTTGTTCAGAGGAGAGCAGGGTATTAATTGGGCGGGCTGTGGCCCGTCTAGCCCAGGCCAGATATCCAGCCCAGATACTAATTTTTTCAAGATGAAAATGGCTAGCCCAGCTATACATCTTTTTGAGGAATACCCAGGCAAGGTCAACTTGTTATTCTCCGCCCCGCTGGGCTGCAAATCTTTCCTAGGAGGGATGCATTAGGCTTAACAGGAAAATGGGCTTTAAAAAATAATAAATGGGATGTAATTATAAAAACTGAGCAGTAACTATAAAAAAATGCACCAAACACGAAATTAGTTTATAAAATATTATTTATGGATTTTGAAAATCTTAAATTTTCATTGTTGCGCGCGCAATGTTTCGTTGGATTTTTACGTAATACAAATTTATATTTAATCTGACTAGAAATTTCGGGATAAAAATATTTCGGATCCCATCAAAATGTGGGAAATTTTATTGAATTCTGTCTTCAACGGTTGGTTGGAATTATTAATCGTTGTCCTAGCTAGAAAATGGGCTGTACTTTTAACAAACCGTAAATGGGCTGTTGTAAATTCCATTAGAATTCAAAAATGGGCTGTACATTCTTACAAAACGCAAATGGGCTATAAGTACTCTGCCACACACTTGTGGGCCTACTAAGTGACGCGTCCCCTAAAAAAAATAAGTTGACGCGTATGCAAGGCTTTGTCAACTTATTATAGTCAACACACGGTTCTAGCAGCAGCGGCCGTTGGATGTCTATCCAATGGATGTCGTGCTTCTTCTTCAATCTCAGATATTCTTAGCTTTGGCCGCCCAAAAAATGATTCCTCCCCCTGACATCTGGGGCGCACCGTTTCGGAGGCTGACCTGTCGGCCTACTAAGTTGGAGCGTACCAAGGGCTTTGTCTACTTAGTCAATATAAACGATTCTAGCTTCAGTGACCGTACGATGTCCATCCAACGGCCGTAGTGCTTCTTCAACCTCTGGTCTTCTTGGTCCAGCCGCCCAAAGCAGCGCCGGTCGTGCCACCTGCTCCTGCCTCCCGTGGCCGGCTGTGCTGCCGCGGAGGCCTCACCGCCCCCATACTACTCCCACCGCTGGCCTGGCCATCCCTCCACTCACCCACACCCCCTGTTATTCTGCGGCGACGGCAGCCTCACACCGCAGCCGAACCAGTGAACCCTCGTACTCCTCTCCGCGCGGGCTTCCACTACTGCGTCTTCCCCGGCTCCGCGTCGTCCCCTTCCTAGGCCTCGCCGTCGTCCACCGCCCTGGTGCTCTCGGCGCGGCGTGGTCAACGTGGTCAACGACCGACTTCCATCGGAAGAGTACTGTACGTGGAGAGGCTGATAGCTGGGTCCACGGTGGCCGCAAGGAAGTGCCTCCTTATTACGCGCAGAATAATTATTCCTCCACTTGACAGCGGGGACCCACCGGACGGGCCACCTTATTTCGCGAAAAAACGTTTCCCCCCTGACTGCTGGGACCCACCGGACGAGCCACCGTATTTTGCGAAAAAAACATTCCCCCCGCTGTCAGCTCGGACCCACCGGAAGTGCCTCCTTATTACGCACAAAAAAAATGAATACTCCCCCTGCTAGCTGGAACCCACCTTGGTGGGAGGCTGACTTGTGGGCCTACTAAGTTGACGGGGACGGAGGGCTTTGTCAACTTAGTCAATATGAACGATTCTAGCTCCAGTGACCATACGATGTCCATCCAACGGCCGTAGTGCTTCTTCAACCTCTGGTCTTCTTGCTCCAGCCGCCCAAAGCAGCGCCGGTCGTGCCGCCTGCTCCTGCTTCCCATGGCCGGCTGTGCTGCCGCGGAGGCCTCACCACCCCCTACTATTCCCACCGCTGGCCAGGCCCTGCGGCGACGGCAGCCTCACACCGCAGCCGAACGAGTGAACCCTCATACTCCTCTCCGCGTGGGCATCCACTGCCGCGTCTTCACCGGCTCCGCGTCGTCCCCTTCCTAGGCCTCGCTGTCGTCCACCGCCCTGGTGCTCTCGGCGTGGCGTGGTCAACGTGGTCAAGGAACGACTTCCATCGGACGTGGACTGTACGTGGAGAGGCTAACAGCTGGGTCCACGGCGGCAGCAAGGAAGTGCCTCCTTATTACGCGGAAAATAATGATTCCTCCACCTGACAGCAGGGACCCACCGGACGGGCCACCGTATTTCACGAAAAAACATTTCTCCCCTGACTGCTGGGGCCCACCAGCTACACCTTCGCACGCAAAGAAGTGCGTCCGAAAAAAAACGATTCGCCCCCCTGACTGCTGGGACCCACCAGCTACATCTTCGCACGCAAGGAAGTGCGTCCGGGCAAAAAAAAACCCGAAACGATTCGCCCCCCTGACTGCTGGGACCCACCAGCTACATCTTCGCAGGCAAGGAAGTGCCTGACAGTCGGGACCCACCTGGTCGAAGCGTACGTAGCGTTGTCATTCTGGTCGCGATCGTGTACGTACATATATACTGGTCGATCTAGAGGCGCGCACGTGTCGTAGTAGAGGCGCGTACGTGTCGTAGTAGAGGCGCGCACGGAGCATGTACACGTACGTACAGCGGCCAGGATGCAAGAAAGAAAATACGGCCACGTACGTACATACGGGCAGGGTCTTGAACGCCTACTCGCGCATACGTATGGCGAGGGCTCGTGTACATGGCTGGGTCGGAACGGAGAAACAACATCGTCGTGTTCATGGGGAGGCAACGAAATGCGTCGTGTTCATGGGGAGGCAACATAATACGTCGTGTTCATGGGGAGGGGTGTGGCGTACCGCAAAATGGAGGAAACGGACCTCCTACGGTCGAAATGGGGGTCCTGTTGATCGGGAGGAGTGTGGCGTACCGCAAAACAGAGGAAACGGACCTCCTATGGTCGAAACGGGGGTCCTGTTGATCGGGAGGGGTGTGGCGTACGGCAAAACGGAGGAAACGGACCTCCTACTGTCGAAATGGGGG